>NW_017671058.1:116103-312700 GCF_001879085.1 Nicotiana attenuata | reverse complement strand
ATAAGCAAGACTACCAATGCTGGTGGACTTCCTACTCAATGCATCGGCCACCACATTGGCTCTCCTCGGGTGGTACAAATTAGTAACATCATAATCCTTCAATAGCTCCAACCACCTCCGCTGCCTCAAGTTCAACTCCTTCTGCTTGAACAAGTATTGTAGACTCTTGTGATCAGTGTACACCTCACACGTCACACCATATAGGTAATGCCTCCAAATCTTCAGAGCGTGAATAATGGCTGCCAACTCTAGATCATGAACCGGATAATTCTTCTCGTGGATCTTCAACTGCCTTGAAGCAGAAGCGATGACTCTGCCATCCTGCATCAATACTGCACCAAGCCCAATACGGGAAGCATCACAATAGACTGTATAAGGCCCTGAGCCTGTGGGCAAAACCAATATCCGTGCCGTAGTCAGAGCAGTCTTGAGCTTCTGAATGCTCGCCTCACACTCCTCCGACCATTTGAACTGGGCACCCTTCTGGGTCAATCTGGTCATCGGGGCTGCTATGGATGAAAACCCCTCCACGAACTGGCGGTAATAACCTGCTAACCCCAAGAAACTCCGAATCTCAGTAGCTGATGCTGGTCGAGGCCAATTCTTGACTGCCTCAATCTTCTTCGGGTCCACCTGAATACCCTCTGCTGATACGACGTGACCCAGAAATGCAACCGAACTCAACCAGAACTCGCACTTCGAGAACTTAGCATATAACTGACTATCTTTCAGAGTCTGAAGAACCACTCTGAGGTGCTGCTCGTGCTCCTCCTGGCTGCGGGAGTACACCAGAATATCATCAATAAAGACTATCATGAACAGGTCCAAGTAAGGTCTGAACACTCGGTTCATCAACTCCATAAATGCTACTGGGGCATTGGTCAACCCAAATGACATGACCAACAACTCATAATGCCCATACCGAGTGCGGAATGCTATCTTAGGGACATCAGACGCCCTAATCCTCAGCTGATGGTAGCCAGATCTCAAGTCTATCTTTGAAAACACCTTTGCACCCTGAAGCTGGTCAAACAAATAATCAATCCTCGGCAGTGGATACTTGTTCTTTATCGTCACTTTGTTCAATTGCCGGTAATCAATGCACATCCTCATCGATCCATCCTTTTTCTTCACAAATAACACCGGCGCACCCCAAGGAGAAACACTAGGCCTGATAAAACCCTTCTCTAGCAAATCCTGTAACTGGTCCTTTAACTCCTTCAACTCTGGCGGGGCCATGCGATACGGCAGAATGGAAATGGGTTGCGTGCCTAGAGCCAGATCAATACAGAAATTAATATCCCTGTAGGGCGGCATACCGGCAGGTCTGAAGGGAAAACCTCGGGGAAAGCCCGAGCAATAGGAACAGAATCAATAGAAGGGACCTCTGTGCTGGAATCGCGAACATACGCCAGATAAGCTAAACACCCCTTCTCGACCATGCGTCGAGCCTTCACATATGAGATAACACTGCGGGTGGCATGACCTGGGGTCCCTCTCCACTCCAATCGGGGTAAATCTGGCAAAGCCAAGGTCACGGTCTTGGCGTGACAATCCAAGATAGTATGATACGGGGACAACCAATCCATCCCTAATATAACGTCGAAATCCACCATGTCTAAGAGCAATAAATCAACACGGGTCTCAAGACCCTCAAACACTACCACACAGGAACGATAAACTCGGTCGACCACTATAGAATCACCCACCGGCGTAGATACATAAACAGGAATACCCAAAGCATTACTAGGCATAGTTAGGTAGGGTACAAAATAGGACGACACATATGAATACATAGACCCAGGGTCAAATAGCACTGAAGCATCCCTATCACAGACCAGAATAGTACCTGTAATAACAGCATCTGACGACTCAGCCTCTGGCCTGGCTGGCAAAGCATAACATCGGGGTTGGGCCCCACCTCCCTGAACCATGTCTCTGGGACGATCTGCTACTGGCTGACCCCTACCTCTGCCGGCCCGAGCTCCACCTCTACGGTCTCTACCTCCACCTCTATGATCCCTACCCCCGCCTCTAGTTGGCTGGGCAAGCTGTGGATCACCTGGCGCCTGAATCATGGGGCGAGGACCCTGCTGCTGAGAACTACCCGAGGCTCGAGGGAAAAATCTGACAATGTGACTCGGGTCACCACAACCATAACAAGCCCTCGGCTACGGAGACTGCTGGCCCTGTCGACCTGAATGTCCTCCCCGGAAGCTCTGAAGTGGCAGTGCACTAATGGGCTGCTGATCAGGAAAATGCTGCTGAGAACCACCACCGACTGGAGTACCATGAGAAACCTAGAGTGCTGACTGAAAGGGTCTCGGTGAATGGCCTCTACCATAAGAATCCCAACCTCCAGACGAGGTACCACTGAACCTACCAGAATGACGAGGCCTCTTATCCGACACCTGACCACCTCCTCGTGCAAGAGCCATCTCTACTCTACGGGCCGCATTGGCCGCCTCCTGAAAAGAAATCTCACTACCAGCTCCCATAGCCATCTGGAGACGGATCGGCTGAATCAATCCATCAATAAACCTCTGCACCCTCTCTCGCTCTGTGGGGAGTATAACAATAGCATGGCGTGACAAATCGATGAACCGCGTCTCATACTGGGTGACTGTCATGGAGCCCTGCTGGAGGCGCTCGAACTGCCTGCGAAGTGCCTCCCGCTGAGTGACTGGGAGAAACTTCTCCAAAAATAACTCTGCAAACTGATCCCATGTCAATGTTGGCGACCCTGCTGGTCTGGATAAATAATAGCCCCTCCACCAAGTCTTGGCGGATCTTGCAAGCCGAAAGGTGGCGAAGTCGACCCCATTGGTCTCCACAATACCTATAGTCCTAAGGATCTCATGGCAGCTAAATAAGAAGTCATGTGGATCCTCTGAAGAAGCACCGCTGAATGTGGTAGTGATTGGAGAACCGATCAAGTCTCCACAAAGCATCCGAAGACATCGCCGCTCCATCGCCGGTCTGGACTGCAATACCTGGCTGAGCTGCCACAGCTGGCTGAACCACTAGGACATGAGCCTGGGGAGCTACCTGCTCCGGAGTACGTATAGCAGGAGTCTGAACTCCTCCCCCAGCCTGAGAAGTGGCTGGTGCTACTGGAAGCAAACCCGCCATAGTGACACTCTCCATAAAGCCTGCCAATCTGACTAAAGCGTCCTGAAGATCTGGGGTGACCATGACCCCTCCTGGGACCTGAGCTGGGCCCACCGGAGCTGCTGGGGCTGGAACCTCCTCATCATAGTCAACATGAGGCTCCACCTCTGGGACTGCTGCTTGGGGCTGAGCTCTGCCCCTACCTCGGCCTCTGGCATGGCCTCGGTCTCTGCCCCTCGCAGGAGATGCTGCTGGGGCTCGGGTTGCTGCGCGGTAGAAGAGGAAGCACGTGTTCTCGCCATCTGTGAAAGAACAGAGTAGAAAGACGATCAGTATTTGAGAAACAGAATCGCACGACAAGAAAGAACAAAAGTGAAATTCTTCCTAACTCCGTAGCCTCTGGGGATAAATACAGACGTCTCCGTACCGACCCCTCAGACTCTACCAAGTTTGTCCGTGAGTAGCGAGACCTATGTAACCTAACGCTCTGATACCAACTTGTCACGACCCGGATTTCCCACCATCGGGAGTCGTGATGGCGCCTACTAATGGAGCTAGGCAAGCCAAACATTTTAAACATTCCCTGATTTTACCTCAACAATAACAATATAAATATAACGAGTCAATTAAATAAAAAATTCAGCACTGGCAAATGTATATATGTGATGATTATGCATTATCACTTAATCTTATATTTCTTTAAGAAGATACAAACATGAGGTATATTTAGAAATTCTACCTATTATGAAGCATTTTGGTTGTGAAAAGTTAGAAAACAAGGGAGGCCAAGTGTTGTAGTTCGTTGAATCTCGATGAATTGCTATCGTTAAATTTCACCATTTGATCTAATACTATATAGACCTATATTGAACAAAAATTTTAAATGATCTAGAATTGAGGGTGGCTTATTAATCCTGTAGTCAGGTTATCTCTATGACATAAACGGTTTAAATCAAGCAATTAACCACAAAAATAAGGTAACATAAGTAATTAGAGACCAATCTGGGGTCAAACACCCCCTAATTTAAGCTTAATAGGCAAGGAATGTCAATTAGGAATCTCATAATTAAGAGAAGCAGGCAAAATACGGTAAATCATCTTAGCAAAACATGAAATCTTAGACGGTTGAGTCAGTCAATCAACTATTCAAAAAATAACGGGCAAAATGTTGAAGTGAACAACGAACAATCAAACAACTAAGACTGGAACACAGTCATTAAAGAAAGATTAATCAAACACATAAGGAATTTCAGAAAAGCTTTTTGCAAAAATAGACGAAGTGGAACCCTCGTTTTGAAAAACATCTCGTGGCATAATTAATAGGCTCTCAGCCTCATATAAATCACAAGCCACCTCGTGGCGTACAAATCTCAGGCCCTCGACCTCATAATCATAATCAGTGTATCACCGCTGCGGCGTGCAGCCCGACCCAAAAGTATCCTCACAACACAGGCCCTCGGCCTTACTCAGTCAGAATCTCATAAGCCACTCGGGCATCAGTAAAACATGATGCTCAGCCCAAAATATCATTTAAATTATGATTTAATATGTTTAAAACAGAGTAAACATGGCTGTGTTATGAAAATAGTAGAATATAGCATGACAGAGTACAAGTATATAGTTAAAACAGTGAGGAATATAACAGTAAAAATCCCCTAAGGGTCCAAACAGTTGGCACGAAGCCCAAATACGGCATTTAGCCCAAAAGATGAATACACCAAACAGTTTTCGATCAAATACGCGGTAAAACAGTCATTCGGGATGGACTAAGTCACAATCGCCAACGGTGCACGACCCTACGCTCGTCATCTAGCATGTGCGTCACCTCAACATAGCACAACGATGTGTAATCCGGGGTTTTATACCCTTAGGACAACATTTAAAATCGGTACTCAGCTCAATCCAGTCCAAACTTTAGCTCGCGATGCCTTTTCCCCTCGAATCAGCCTCCGGATGCTCCAAATCTATCCAAAATCAATGCAAAACCATCAGAATATTCTAAGGGAACAAAGCCCACTCGAAAGAAATCAAATTACAACGGAAATCCCGAAATTGGCCAAACCCGACCCCCGGGCCCACATCTCGGAACTCGATAAATTTTAGAAAATTAGACTCCTTATCTCCCCACGAGTTCATACATATCAAAAGTTCTGAAATCTGACCACGAATGGTCCTTCAAATCCTTAATCAAAGACCTAAGTTCCCAAGCCCTAGTTCTTCAATATTTAGGCTTAATTCCATGATTAATTAGATAGAAAACACATTAGAATTGAGTATTAAGTCCATAAATCTTACCTCCAATTGTTCCCCCTTGATTCCCTTTTCAATCCCCTTCAAAAAGCTTCAAAATCGCCCAAAAATGGAGGAACTTAGGCTAAAAATAGCGGAAGTGAGCTTTCAAAACATTCTGCCCAGACATTTAATTCCTCCTTCGCGAACGCGGTCAAAGCATCGCGTTCGTGAAGCACATCCTGACATTTACCACATTTTCCTCTTACGCAAACGTGACAACACCCTTGCGAATGCGATGCCTTAGCACTCAACTCTTCGCGGATGCGGCATCAACCTCGCGAATGCGATGACCAACGAGCTCGACCCTTCGCGATCGCAGGACCTCCTTCGTGAACGCGAAGGCCAACTTCACAACCTCCCAGCCTAACCCTTCGTGAACGCGAGGCCCCACTCGTGAACGCGAAGGCCAATTGTTTGCAACTCCCAACAGCAGATTCCTGCAATCTTTTTCAACATGAAATGGTCCGTTTAACCACCCAAAACTCACCCGAGGCCCTCGGGACCTCAACCAAACATGGCAGCATATCCCATAACATCATTCAAACTTTTTCCAACCTTCGAAATGCTCAAAACAACATCAAAACACCAAATTTGCATCGGATTCAAGCCTAAGAATTCTAAAAACTTCCAAATTCCGCTATCGATCAAAAAGTCTATCAAACCACCTGAAATTTTGCACACACATCCCAAATGACACAACAGACCTATTGCAACTCTCGAAATTCCATTCCGACCTATATATCAAAATCTCACATATCAACCGGAAAATGCCAACATTCCAATTTCGCCAATTCAAGGCTAAGCCTTCCACGGACCTCCAAATCACATTCCGATCACGATCCTAAGTCCTAAATCACCTATCAGAGCTAACCAAATCATAAAAATTTCGATCCGAGATCATATACCAACAAGTCAAATCTTAGTCAAACCTTTCAAATCTTAAGCTTCAAACTGAGAACTGTTTCTTCAAAATTCATTCCGATTACCCTGAAAACCAAAACCGACAATTTACATAAGTCATAATACATCACACGGGGCTAGTCATGCTTGAGAAGTGGCGAGCAAAGTGCAAAAGCTCAAAATTACCGGTCGGATCGTTACAGAATAATGAAAATTTCAGGAGAAACTTTAGGGGGATGATTGATACACATAGGCCCTGCATGGTGACACTGTTGGAAACAAGAATGGGTAACCATGCAGCAATGCTTAATGAATTTGGGTTCACTGAGATGATTGAATTTCCATAGGAGGGTCAATCAGGATGCATGGTAATGATGTGGAAGGATGAAGTAATCACGTTCAAAATGCAGTACGTAGGAATCAAGAGATTCATGCAACCATAGAGGAACTTCCTATACGTAAACCTTGGCCTTTTACTTCTATATATGCTAGTACTTGTATTCATAATAGAAATATTATGTGGGATCATCTAGAACATATTAGCAACTCTTATAAAGGGCCTTGGTTAGTAGGTGGTGACTTTAATGATATTCTAGCTGCTAGTGAAAAATTTGGTGGCAAACCCATTAAGGATAGTAGAGCTAGATTCATATGGTCAAAAATCAATAAGTGTAACTTGCTTGATCTAGGATTCAAAGGAAGCAAATATACTTGGACAAACAACAGACATAATAAGAAAGGTCTTATACTAGAAAGACTAGATAAAGTTTTTGGAAATGAGGAATGGATTGAACTCTTTCCTAAAAGCTCCATAATCCACTTGCCTAAAACCCACTCTGACCACAACCCTATTCTTATAGAATTGATTCCAAGAAATAGGTCTCTCCATAAAATTCCTTTTAGACTAGAAACCTTTTGGTGTAAACATCCGAATTTCCAGACAATAGTAAGAAATAATTGGAATGATAATGATTACTTCAAAGCCAGCCTTAATTTTGTGGATAAATTAAAACCTTGAAAAGATAGCACCTTTGGTAACATTATGGGAAGGAAGAGAAAATTGCTAGCTAGACTCCAAGGTATCCAAACCTCCAATAGCTATACTACCAGCTCTTTCCTTCGAAATTTAGAATTAGACCTTAAAAATGAGTTCAATGATATTCTAAAAATAGAGGAAGCTTATTGGAAACTTAGGTCTAGAATCCTGTGGCTCAATGATGGAGACACAAATACAAAATTCTTCCATGTCTCAGCCACCAATAGGAAAAGAAGAAACAAAATTAATTTCTTTAGAGATGATGCTGGTAATTGGATAAATGATCATAGCCAAATTATGTCTCATGTTCAAAACTATTTTACCTCTACATTTACTTCGTCTCACTCACATTCTAGCTGGGCTAACCCCCTAAATTCCCAATTTAGTTGTAACAAAATTAACCTAGACAATCTAGATTCCCCCCTTCTAGATTCTGAAATTAAAAGGGCTATTTTCTCATTCAAACTCTTTAAATCTCATGGTCCGGATGGTTTGCACCCCTTTTCCCCCAAAAATATTGGTATCACATAGGTCAATCAGTTTGCAATCTTTGTCATGACATTTTCAACAATCAGGAAATCCCTCCTGAAATTAACAAAACTTTTCTCTACCTCATTCTCAAAATCCACAATGCCAACAACATTAAAAATTTCAGACCTATTGTTTTATGCAATACCAATTACAAACTAATCACTAAAATTCTTGCCAACCATCTTAAGCCATTCCTAGATTAATTGATCAGTCCATATCAGGCTAGTTTCATGAAAAATAGAAGAGCGTCTGATAATGCCATCATCATTCAGGAGCTGATTTCTAAATTTAATAAATTGAAAGGCAAGCAGGGCCACATGATTCTTAAAATTGACTTAGAAAAGGCTTTTGATGGTTTAGAATGGTCTTTCGTTCGCCACACCCTTGAATACTTTAATTCCCACCAAAATTTTCCAAATTATTACTGAGTTGCATCTCATTAGTAATATAGCAATTTTAGTCAACGGATCCGTTACAAATTATTTTCAGCCAAGTAGGGGAATAAGACAAGGGGACCCCATCTCCCCCTATATCTTTATCCTCTGTCTGGAAATGCTCACTAGGTACATAGAGCATCAAGTGGACATTAAGAATTGGGATCCTATATCCTTAGGACATAATTGTCCAAAAAACTCTCACTTATTATTTGCAGACGACCTTACCCTAATGGCTAGAGCAAATGAAAATCATGTCAAGACATTAAAAATGGTCTTGACCAATTTTGTTCTCTATCAGGTCAATGTATCAACATTACCAAATCAAAATTACTATTCTCCAAAAATTGTAACCATACTCTTATCAGAGATATTACCACCGTGTTAGGAATTAAGAAAATTAATAATTTTGGCACCTACCTAGGTTTTCCTATCTTAAACCATAGCCCAAAACCTAGGGACTATCAATTCCTAATCGATAAGATGAGAACTAAACTTGCCTCATGGAAAATGAAATTCTTTAATTTGGCAGGAAGAACAACCCTTGCAACATCGTGCCTAAATTCCATCCCAAACCACTACATGCAATACACCCTTCTTCCCAGGAAAACCCTAAAAGAGATTGATAAAGTCCTAATGGACTTCATATGTGGTAGCTCAACAAAAAATAGGAAAATTCACCTAGTCAACTGGTCTACCATAAGCCAACCTAAACCCAATGGAGGCTTAGGCATCCACGATGCTCTTACTAAAAATCTGTGTACTCTAGATAGCCTAAGCTGGAGACTTCTTACAAATGCCTTAATCCCTTGGGCCAAGCTTATTATCTCTTACTATTGTACTAGTTCCTCACTGAATAGATCTTCCTTCGTTTGGAAAAGTATTTGCAAAGGTTGGGAAATTTGCTCCAAGGGTATTATTTGGTCCCCCCACTTTCAATCCAATCTTAACATCTGGGAGACACATTGGATCCCTAATTTGGTTAGAAAAAATGTAATAGGCCCCCTCCCCTAGGGATACAGTAATAAAAATCAGAGATATCTTTGATGGTTCCAATTGAAATTTGGACAGATTATCTTTTCCTCTTCCTCCGGGACTACTAGCAAACATCACCAAAGTAAAAATTCGTCTCAAGGGTCCCTCAAATGATCTACCTATTTGGTCACTCACCAATAAGGGGGTATTCACTACCAAATCATGTTATACGCTTCTGGAATCATCTAAAACATTGACTTAGATTTTGACTGGATTTGGAAACGGGACTGTCCCAATAAAATAAAATATTTCCTATGGCAATGCCTTCACGATCGAATCCCTTGCAGAAAATACCTTTCACAAATTGGACTAAACATTGACCCTTGTTGTCCCATCTGCAAAAGCCCTAATGAAGAATCTATAAAACATATCTTCCTAGAATGCAAAGCCGTAACCAATTATGGGCCGCCTTTCAATGGCACCACCACAATAACCAAAATGGTAAACACTGGCTTACTCAAATAAAAGACCTTAACTATCCTCTTAATAACGTTTTTCTAAACTGGAACTCCTATTTTCCCTTTATCATTTGGCACATTTGGATTAATAGAAACAATAATAACCACAATAACACTACCAACTTGATTAGTGGTTCTCATATAATGCAGAGGGCTATAGAATTCAAATTACTCACGGAAAAAATCTCTATACACCCTCCCAAAATGCTAATAAAAATCAATTGGTACAAACCTCCAAGGGGTTGGTTCAAACTAAATGTTGATGCCAGTTTCAATAGCTATAACCAAAATTGTGGCTTAGGCGCTGTCTTCAGAAATGCTAATGGTAATTGGGTGGTTGGTTTTACAAAACCAACTCATGCAAATGGCTCACTAGCAGCAGAACTGAAAGCTCTACGAGAAGGTCTAAGGACAGCAAAGGAGTGGAAACTCTTCCCACTTGAAATAGAGACGGAATGCTCAGAGGTAATCCAGGCAATACATGTAGGTAACAATTTATTTAACAAGGTTTTTAATGATTGCAGGTCATTAATGCACCAGCAGAAGGTTGCCCTCCAGCACACTTTCAGGCAGGGGAATATGATTGCTCATCAACTAGCAAAAAAGTGCCTAGGAATGGACAACCAAGTTTTTGGAGCAGCTAGAAGAAATAATGCCCAGAAGATCAGTAAAAAAGTTTTTGTTGGACCACCAAGTGATATTATAGATTTTGTGGAAAGTGATAGACTCGAAACTACTACTCATGAAAAACTGTTATCTAACGAAGCTTGCCAACTGTTAGCAAGCTTAGGGAACCAGTGTGTCCTTCGTGACATATCTTATGTTAAACTTGTACTAACTCTTTAGTTATATATATATATATATATATATATATATATATATATATATATATATATATATATATATATATTTCCTGTTTGCTCAAAAAAGAATCATAAAAGAGTCAAAGACCCACTGTTTCGATATATAAATGCAGTAGTTGTTCATTCAAAAACATTCATAAAAGGTAATTAGATTCTAACGCTGCGTAATTGTATTATCTTTCTGGACCTCATGTATTGAAGCTTTATAAAGTTGTATCATGTATCTAGAAGCGTTTATGGTTCAATTTGATTTAATTTTCATCAAAATCTAAACAAAATTAATTAGTTTTTGTTTATCCGTAAAAAGGTACTTTATTATAAAACTATAAATAAGTATATATTAAGATTATATTATGTATGTTTTTAGGTATCTATTGTATCAAAATAAGCAAATAAGCAACTCTATTATAATTATAGTAAAGTTTAAGATATCGTCCTACATAGATTGGAACCACCTAGGCTACAGATTAGTATTGTCTTTTTCACTATTTGAGATAATCAAATTGGTAAAGAGAGAGTTGTTAACAAAAATGGTAAAATAAAAGCAATAAATTTTTATAGTTTTATAATAAAGTACCTTATTTATAGGTATATATTATGTATGTTTTTAGGTATCTATTGTATCAAAATAAGCAAATACTTTATTCATTGATATGACTTTTTGTTCAATATTTGTAAAAATTATTAATAAATGTTGCAGGAAAAGAAAAAGAAAAGAAAGAAGAGTGGTCAAGCCGAGACAGCAAAAAGGCCAAGGATGACATCCCCAATCCAAGGATGTCATCCGTGGAAAGAGGCATATGGAAGAAATTGATTCAAGAGCTAGGGATGTCATCCCCAATCCAAGGATGACTTCTCTGAAAATTGTACGGGCATTATTTCCTATAAATAGGCATGACTTTTTAGTGGAAAAAAAAGAATCATTCTTGTGCAGAGAACACTAACTTATATATTGGCTTTGTTTTAGTTTTAAAAGTTATTTCTTTTATTATAGGATAATATTTTTTTTCTTTTTTATCTTTTCTCCACAAAGGAGTAATTTTCTCTGGTTGGGATACTAGATGAAGCTATAAAAGTATTATAATAATTATCTTCTTATGCTGAGATTTTTCTCTTTATCATCTTTATACACCAAGGTATTTGATATTGGTTATATCTATTATTTGATATAATTATATACACTTACCAATCTTTATCTTTTTACTTTAT
Source organism: Nicotiana attenuata (assembly GCF_001879085.1). NCBI lineage: Eukaryota > Viridiplantae > Streptophyta > Magnoliopsida > Solanales > Solanaceae > Nicotiana > Nicotiana attenuata. Next base: position 300,831 of record NW_017671058.1, on the reverse strand, counting down.
TTCTTATTTGGGAGAAAAGAAAGAATTAAACAAGTTCATTAATTTAGCAAAGGCTAATCGAAAGAGGCTTTTACTCACTTGGTGCACTCAACTAAGATAATTCTTGTTTGAAGTCATTATTTTAATTGGTTAACTACACTAATCGAAAGAGGTTTTATTAGTCAATTATTGTTTAATGTCACTAACTGTTAATAAATTGATAACACTAAGCGCGAGCGGTATAATTTATATATTGTTGTTATGTTGAGTGTTTGTCTTAGAAATAAGCGGTCATTCTTTAAACAAGGTCTCTGTTTAACGGTTAATCAATTAACTACACTAATCAAAAGAGGTGTTATTAATTGGATACTTGTATGTGATTTAGTTGAATTAGAAATAAGCGATCATTTCATTAAAATGAGAAATAAATAGTAAAATTTTGATTTTATTATAATATTTTTATCTTGCTGATTCGCAATCCCAACCTCTATCTTTTATTATAAAACTATAAAAATTTATTGCTTTTATTTTACCATTTTTGTTAACAACTCTCTCTTTACCAATTTGATTATCTCAAATAGTGAAAAAGACAATACTAATCTGTAGCCTAGGTGGTTCCAATCTATGTAGGACGATATCTTAAACTTTACTATAATTAGAATGAGTCGAGGAGAAATCATATACGCCTAGAGCTCGTCAAAGAGATAAATTAAATATTAAGATTAGAAATTGAAATTGAAGAAGATGACAAGCCTAACTCCAAACGCAATATCTCCGAGAGCAAAAAGGAGAGTAACGATAAAGTATGAGCAAAGTAGTTAAATTGAGAGCAAAAGTAACAAGCTAAAGCTTTAGTATGCAGAAAGTATCTCGTCCTTACAATAAATGCTGAGCCTGCTATTTATAGCTCTATCTAGGGAAACAACATCCTAGGATAAATCTCCTCTTAAATGATAATAAAAGAGTCATTGATGAATATGTAACGGCAGGCCATGAATGCAAATATTCTCTGCAACGGTGACTCATTTAATGTTAGAGAATATTCTCATTGAATGTTATCCGATGGCAAACCCTTGATCTCCTCCCGTTAAATATGCTCCCTTCGGGATTTACCCGATGTCGATTATATTCGTTGTGTTCGGTATTAGTTGTTGCCGAACTTGCCTTTTTCTTACCTTCGATTCTACGTGTCATGCTACCATTCGACCATCTGTTATAAACCATTTTACCCCATATAGATAGTCTCCCTATTTTTCGTTAATACATCTTAGTATTACCGGAAGGTTGGTGAAGATTCCTTTCTTGGCGGGAAAGTTCCTGATCACTCTCTAACGCTTGAAAGGACACAAGTCTTATCGCATTTAATACCCCGAACACATATTTTCCCACGATTCAACAAATATTTTAGGCGGTTTTCGAGGTAATCATGAAGATGAATTTTTCCGTATATAACTCCCTTCTACTCATTATATTTACTTCTTTACTTCCAAAATTTTCTTAAGTCTTTCTTCTTCCTTGCATTTGTTTAAAACTTTTCCATCTCCTCCTACTTCCTTAGCAAAACTTTTACTGACCTTATGTTACCATGACTTCTTTCACTACTCTCTTTGGAAATACTGGTCTTCTCCTCGGTGTAGGCCCAAATAAAACAAGGACAAGGAAGCCGATGTCGATTCTAAACCTCCCACTATAAGCACCATCATACCACAACATCTCAGCATTGTTGACGACTTTCAAGAGACGACAACTTCTGCATCTTTACGGACTTGGCTTGTTAGTAGGTATCCCTCCTCCATTCACCCTTTTAGTATCCCTACTATGAGGGAGGACTACAACTTCCCCAATATTGAAATCCTTGTCCCGAATTCGATAGATCGGGTTGCCTTCACCAAGGAGGGTTTTACGTTTGTTTATACGTATCTCTTTACCTTGGGTCCATTTTCCCTGGGGTTGAATGAAGGGTTCGACCCCATAATTTTGGAGTTTTTCCTTCGGTACCAAGTCTGCTTAGCACAAGTAGGCCCATCGATATGGCGAGCGGTGGCTTGCCTTTGCCAGCTGTACACGGAGACCAGGGAAACCCTAACCCTTGCACACATGATGAATCTTTACTCTCCAAAATTTTCCATGGTGGAGTAATAAATTTCAGCAAACGTGGACACCACGCTCTTCTCACCAGTGTGGATGATGATAATGATTGTGGGTGGATGGTAATATTCATCATCACTGCTACCAGGGACATCTTCCCGGCCATGACTCCGTCTTTTCCTGAGTCGTGGAATCGCTTTCGTAAGTTTTCGATTATTCATTTTCTTCATTTGTGAAAAATTATTTTCCGGTGTTTTTGATCTTCTTGTTTCTTTCGTTTTAGCTATCCGATGGGAACCACCACGAGTTCAAGGCTTGGACCAGTAGGTTCAAAAAATTCTAGAAATCGATAGCAGAATTCCGTCGGTGGAAGGAAATGGACCCCAAATATGGGTAGAAGGCCAAAAATCATGGTAAACCTACTCTTTCTTCCTTTTATAATTGTACGAACACAGGTAATTTCATGAAAAGGTTGCTAACTCCATTTTTTGTTTCATACTGGACTTCGGCAGGGCTCTGCCATTTGCCTCGAAATACCACATTTTAGAGGACCTCGAGGAGGCTAGAAGGGTTTTGCAAGGTGACCTTTCCTAAAGCAGAGCTCGCAGATATGCTTCCCGTGAGGGTGCCTCCTCTCGGAGTCCCCAGCCCGATAACAAGTAACCAAAAAGGCGACGCTCTTCCTTGCCCGGGACTCAAAAGAAGAAGATAAAAAACACCAACCGAGCTGGCCACAGTGGTCCTCGTTGATGAAGGGGAAGCAAGTGGTGAAGAGGATCCCCTTCAAAGGAGGAAAGAGATCTTCACCAGCTCAACCAAATGCTTAGCCAGCTAGCTTCAAAACCTAACGTCGGATGAAGTTGTGACGCTTTGGGGCGAGATGAGCTTGATCGAGAATGCTGATTCCCATTGCCCGACCCCCTTTGTCGCCTCTGGTCCAGAGGGTTCAGACCCTGGGCCTTTTCTACCTCCGACCATTGAGCCAATAACAATCAACACTTCTTCTGCCACCACCACTTCTTCATCTACACCGATGTGTTCATGCCCATCGACACCAGCTGCACCTTCGCCACCAGCAACAACTACCACTCCTCCACCGGTAGTGTCTAAGCAAGAAAGGGGTGCTTCTCCTCCTCGGTCTCCTGACCACGGGAAATTGGGGCATAATTATTCAACCCCTTCCCTAGATCCTCGAGGGATGACAAATGCCACTCTTTCAATTTTGAAAGAGTGCCATCTTTTGTCCAAACCGATGGAGCTTGTGAATTACCTAAAGCCTTTGGCTTCGAAGAAAGATTGGAAGAAAATGCAATCCCTTTCTGGGGAGTGCCTGATGTACAACTATGCACAGCACGGCGCAGGTACCGTACTAGTTTTCTCGTATCTTCTTTTATATTCACCTGTTGCGATGGAAATTCTAACTTTGATATTCTTTTTTTTGCAGGCCAACTTTCTTGCTTCTGAAGGCCTACAAATGTTGATTCTTGACAAGCAAGGACTCGCTTCCGACCGAGCGGGATCAACTTTTGGCCAAAATGAACCAACTTGTTGCGTGCCTCTCGGTATTAAAGGCAAAAGCTGCTGAGATGGGCGAGCTCGAGGCTCGATTGTAGCAGAGCGAGCAAGATAAAATGTCCCACAATCAAGAAGCTACTCAATTGCACAAAAAGCTTCAAGAGGCCAAGGCTAAGTGGGCGGAGCTACATGATGCTGTGTTTGCTGATGCCGAGCGCGAGTCTGCCTTGGAGGATCAAATAAATAATTTGAAGGCGAACTTAAACTCCAAAACTGAGGAAGCTAATGTTGTCGAGGAGAAGAGGGACAAAATGGAAAAGAGGTTTACAAGAATTATGGAGCAAAATCGGATCCACTAATCTGGAACTATTGAGCTTGATTCACACCTCAGTGCCATGAGATCCGAAAGGGACGACCTTCAGGCCGAAATTGATATACTCCAAGCAAAACTTCAGGACCAAGAGGATTCCCTCGTATGTGAGAAGACTTATGCTATATATTATATGAGGAGGAAAACCTTGAAATAGGTCAAAGCGGGATATTGATGATTTCATCGTCAAGGCCCGGGAACTGGAGCTAATTGCTCATCAAAATCTTCCCACTCGACCCGCTGCAATTGACTCTTCGAGTACCGGTTCCGAGTACTCAGGAACTTGTAATGACCCGACCAGTCGTTTTAAGCATTTTCACTTTGCTCGGTACTTTGGAGGCACGAGTATCTCCGTATGATGTATTAGGACTTGTGTGAAAAATTTGAGTTCATTCCGAGTTGATTTGATTTGTTTCGGCATAAGTTTTTGGAAGTCGAAAGTTCCAAAGTTCATTAAGTTTGATTTGAGATGTGTTTCGTCGTTTCGATATTGTTATGTGTGTTTTGAGGCCTCGAGTAGGTCCGTATTATGATATGGAACTTGTTGATAAGTTTTGACGGGGTCCCGAGGGGCTTGATTGAGTTTTGGATAGGTTTGGGTTATGTTGCGCTCGTTTTTCTTATGTTTCGACATCGTTTCTTCAAGCATAAATGGTACCAAATTGACCAAATGAGCTCCGATTTCTGTTTTGATTGAAATATTAGATCCGTATCGTAATCACGGAGCCATAGCAAAAAGAATCGTTAAATTTGGACATCGTATGAGGATTTTATGGTCATTTTACTAAAAACTGGGTTGCCAGATTTTTTAGATTAATTACGAACTTGTCACTGACTGCGTATTTAAAAATTTGCACTATGAAACCAACATATCTCCTTCAATATAAGGTCAAATGGAGTGATTCAAGAGTCTAAGTTGACTAGAATTTCACAAAGAATCCATTGGAGGTATCAAATGTGAGTTTCGAGATCTTTTGGCACAAGAAACGAGGCAGAACAATGTTAAAATGAGGGTTTTGTGCATTTAACATATTTTGAGTTGGGGAGCTCGGAATTGGGCAATTTTCGAGGCGATTTTCAGCATATAAATTGGGGTAAGTGTTCTCTACTCGGTTTTGGTTATATTTCGTGAATCTATCTTCAATTTTAGCTTTTGGTTGATGAATTTTAAAGAAGAAATTGGGGGGTTTGGTCTAAAACTTCATAATATGAATTTTTGAGTTTTGAACACTGATTCGGAGTCGGATTTGAGTGAAACTAGTATGGTTGAACTTGTAATTGAATGGGTTGATGGATTTTGTGAGTTTTGTCGGGTTCCGAGGTGCGTGCTCGGGTTGGGCTTTTTGGCCGATTTTGGGCTTTTGATTAAAGATTCGACCTTTTTCGATTGGGATTGGTTCCTTTAGCATTATTTTATGTATTTTAGTTGTTTTTGATTAGTTTCGAGCCGTTTGGAGGTCAGAACGCGCGTGATGTCATTCTTGGAGCATCGCTTGGCTTGCTCGATGTCGGAATTGGCTTGTTTAAGATAAGCAACTCTTTTAAACTTAGTGCTGAGGGTATGAAACCTCGTAAGATAAGCAACTCTTTTAAACTTAGTGCTGAGGGTATGAAACCCCGAATTTATGTGTTATGTGATTGGTGTTGAGGTGACACACATGCTAGGTGACAGGTGTGTGGGCGTGCACCCTGTGAGTTGTGACTCTATTGTTTCCAAGGCACTGAATAGCGGCCCTATTTTATTGATATCTGTGTTTTTACCATGTGATAAAATAAATGAGCTATACATCATGCTAGATATCATGCTTAGGCTTTATGTTGGTATTGTTGGGACCCATAGTGGTCGTTTCTTGTTGTCATCTTATTGAATTCATTGATATTTCGTACTCGGTCACATTCATGCATTTATATCATATCTCAGTCTCAGTTGTTACTTATTGATACATCATATCATTATTTCGGGTCAATTTTCATGACATTGTGAGCCCGTGGGTGAGATTGGAGAGATTGATGACTGAGTGAGGCCGAGAGCCTGATTATGAATGACAGTTATAGGATCGGGCTACACACCGCAACATGTTTTATTGATTATTGAGTAAGGCCAAGGGCCTGATTGATTTATGACATGATTGGCTTGTTATAGCGCTTGGGCTGAAGGAGCCTCTCCGTTGTCTGCACACCCCCAGTGAGCACGGTTGATTATTCTCCATGAGGATGGATCGGCTTGTTTCCTTGGTACTGGGTGACTTATAGTCAGTGATGTATATATTCCGGGATGGATCTTCCCTAGGACGTATGTGCCATATACAGTACCGAGTGGTTGATTATGATGAGTGGAAGGTGTGTTATAGTGAGGTTGAGTACTCTAAGAGTGTGCGTACATGATTCATCTCTGAGGTACATGACATTGGCATGCATATACGACATACATGCATAGAGAACATTTTCCTCATAATGTACGGTATCACGTCATTCATAACATTTTCACTCATTGATATGTGAAATGAAACATCTTATTTATTGTGAAAAGGAGTTTTGGAAAAGAAAATATAGTTTTTCAAACTATCTCATATTTCACGACGTTTTCGGTAAAGAATTTGGATTTTCACTGATACTCTTGAAAGGCGGAACTATTTTTTGGAAACTGTGAAAAAGCTGAACACTTTATCTCTGAGTTACTTCCTAATTTATATGCTTCACATTGTTAAGAACTGTTATTGGATATTGGTGTTGGACCCGACCTATGTTCCAGCTCGTCACTGCTTTCAACCTAAGTTTAGGCTTGTTACTTTTTGAGTACATGGGGTCAGTTGTACTCATATTGCACTTCTTGCACAGTGCATGTAGATTCCGGATGTCGATGTTGCTGCGTTCGATGGTCGCCGGATTTGAAGGCGTACCTGCATCCGGTTATGCCTTCTTCCTGTTCATGGTAGTCATAGATTTATAAAACTCTGTTTATGTACTTTTCAAATAGAAGATGTAATTTATTTCATACCAGCTTTGTGAACTCTATTCTTAGAAGCTCATGATTTGTTCTACCAGTCCTTGGGAAATGTATAAGATTTAGTAATTCCTTTGTTTAATGGATTATTAAGTTAAATGGAAATGGATAATTGTTAATTGGCTTATCTAGCGGGTTGGGTTAGGTGCCATCATGACTAGTGGATTTTGGGTCGTGACATATTGGTATCAGAGCTATAGGTTCATAGGTTCTACAAATCATGAGCAAGTTTATAGTAGAGTCTTGCGGATCGGTATGAGCAAGTGTCTAGTAGACCCTTTTATATTGGAAGCTCCATCAGTAAATAAGGTCCAAACTCCTGATATCGTTTCCAACACTAGCATCGCTTCCTTAGACGCCAAGGGCATTAACCTAGGACTGAAATTGACCACAAAGTCGGCCAAAACTTGCGACTTGATTGCTGTCCTGGGTTTATACTCAATGTCAAACTCACTAATTTCGACTGCCCATTTAGCCAACTAGCCAGATAATTCAGGCTTGTGAATGACGTTCCTTAAGGGAAAGGTTGTCACAACGGCTATCGGGTGGCATTGAAAATAAGGCCTAAGCTTTCGTGAGGCAACTATGAGAGCCAAGGCCAAGTTTCGAGGTGTGGGTAATGGGTTTCCACTCCTGACAATATCTTACTAACATAATAAATGGGAAATCGCATACCTTTTTCCTCTCGGACCAAAATGGCACTTACCGCTACATCCGAGATCGCTAGATATATCAATAATTGTTCGCCTTCCCCTGGTTTTGATAGGAGGGGGGAGGGGGTAGATATGTAGCTTTTTAGGTCCTTCAACGCATGTTGGCATTTCAGATTCCACTCAAAATCATTCTTCTTTTTTAGCAGTGAAAAGAAGTGATAGATCTTCTATGAGGATCTTGAGACGAATCTGCTTAGAGCCGCTAACCTCCCGGTCAGCCTCTGTACTTCTTTCACATTTGTCAACTGGTCTAAAATGTCCTCGATAGCTTTGATTTTGTCAGGATTTACCTCTATCCCTCTTTGCAAGACTAGGAACCCCAAGAACTTACCAGAACAAACCCTTAATGCACATTTTTCCGGGTTGAGTTTCATGTTATATTCCTTAGGATGTCGAAAGTCTCTTGGAGGTGTTTCAAATAATCTCTTGCATTCAAAGACTTGACTAACATGTCATCACTGTATTTGCCTATTTGATTTTCGAATATTTTGTTAACGAGCCTCTGCTAAGTGGCTCCAACGTTCTTAAGCCCAAATAGCATCACATTATAGCAATATGTGCTAAAGTTTGTTATGAAGGAAGTTTTTCCTGATCCTCCGGGTTCATCTTGATTTGATTGTACCCGGAGTAAGCATCAAGGAAACTCATTAACTCATGCCCGGTCATAGCATCAATCATTTGATCAATGTTTGACAAAGGGAACGAGTATTTAGGTCATGCTTTATTTAAATCCTTATAATATATGCACATTCTAAATTTGTTATTCTTTTTAGGTAACAACTACGCTGGCTAACCATTCTAGATTTTTACCTCCCGGATTGAACCAATGTTGAGTAATCAGTTTAACTCTTCTTTAACAAACCTGTTCCAAACCTCCGCTATCGGGCATTTTTTTTCCTTACCGGTGGGAAGTTTGGATCCAGACTTAGCTTGTGCACAACCACCTCTAATGTGATATCTGTCATATCCGAGTGTGACCACGTAAAGCAATCTGCGTTAACTTTAAAAAAATTTGTAAATTCTAACCTGAGTTCGGGATTGAGTCAAGTTCCCAAGTGAAACTTCCTTTCCAAAAACTCTTCGAATATGGCCACTTGCTCGAGTTCTTCTACAGTGGACTTGGTCGCATCCGTCTCCTCCGGTACTTGAGAATATCTTGGCACTTGATGAGATTCGATGACTCCTCGCTTTTGTCGTCTTCGTTCGGAAAGGGAGAAGGCATCAGTTCCTGTAATTGCTATTTGGTGGGCTCCTTGCCCTTGCTATCGGAAATAGATAGCGCATTCATCTCCCTTGCTGCCGGTTGATCTTTTCTTATCTGTTTGATTCCTTTCGGGGTTGGGAATTTTAATAGTTGATGATATGTTGAGGTCACAACTTTCATCTCGTGTATTCACGGACTTTCGAGGATTACATTATAACCCATACCACCATCTACCACTTCGAAAAGAGTGGTTTTGATCAATCCTTTGGTGTTTGCGAGTAGCAAAATCTCTCCTCGGATTGTCACACTTGTCAAGTTGAATCCAGCTAAGAGTTTTGTCGTCAGAATGATGCTTCTGGTCAGCTTTTCTTGCTCCAACACTCTCCATTGAATGATGTTGGCTGAGCTTCCTGGGTCAACCAAAATAAGTTTAATTTTGAAATCTAAAACATTGAGAGAGAATATCAAAGTGTCGTTGTGTGGTAGGAAAAGTCCGTCAGCATCTTCCTCTGTGAAGGTGATATCATCTTCCGCGACTTCCTAGAGTCTCTTGTTATGAGGTGTTGATATCTTTGTTTTCTTGGCCGCAGAGAAGTGCACACCGTTGACTTTATTCCCTCCGAAAATCATGTTGATAGTCAACCGAGAGGAGCCTTCTGCTACCTTCGAAGGCTCGGCATTATCCCGGCTTTGGCCATAGTTGCTCTTGGCTCAGTCACTTAAGAATTCAAAGAGATAGCCATTCTTTAACAATGTCACCACCTCTTCACATTGATGACGGTAGTTCAAGTTCTAGGGACACGAGTCCCATGATATTCACACCACAAATTGGATCCCTCTAGGTAGGATCAGATTGAATTGGCTTCGGGAATCGTGCCTTTTTTTATATTCCTTATCGTTGATGCCAACTCTACTAAGTTGATGTTAAAGTTGTAATCTGATAACCTGAATGTCGTTCTCTCGGGCCCCTGGTACCTCGTTCTCTTGTAAAGACCTGTTGTTCCGACCACGGTCGGTTCTTCGATCGAGAGCGAACCTATACGAGGACCAAAACTCTTTGCTGTTGCATCTCTCGGTTCTTTCATACGGCAGAAAACGACCTTTAGAGGACCGCCGATCCATATCGAAGTCTCTTTTAAACTTGTCATGGTTTTTTCTCGATCACGTCCTTTGGTTGTTACAGCAAAACCAAGATGATCGTCTTCTATCCTTATTTTTTATTCGTAATTGTGACGACCCGGCCGGTCGTCTCATGAGTTACCGCTCCTTTTCCCCCATTTCTTCTTCTATTTTCTTTGTTTATTGGTTCTATAGGTGATCGGGTTGGTTGGCTCAGGTTCGGAAAGGTTTTGAAAAGGTTTGAGACACATAGTCTCTTTTAAGAAAGCTTAAGTTGGAAAGGTCAACCGGATATTGACTTATGTGTTATAGGGCTCGGATATGAGTTCCGATGGTTCGGATAGCTTCGGGAGATGATTTGTGACTTAGGAGTGTGATCGGAATGTGTTTTGGAGGTTCGAAGTAGATTTAGGCTTGAATTGGCGAAATTGATTGATAGGTGAGATTTTGATATAGGGGTCGGAATGGAATTTTGGAAGTTGCAGTATCTCCGTTATGTCATTTCGGAGGTCTGTGCAAAATTTCAGGTCATTCGGACGTGGTTTGGTTGGCTTTTTGATCAAAAGCGGAATTCAGAAGATTTTAGGACCTAAGCTTGAATTCGATGCGTTTTGGTGGTTTTGATGTTGTTTGAGGTGTTTTGAAGGTTGGTATAAGTTTGAATGGTAGTATAAGACTTGTTGGTGCTTTTGGTTGAGGTCCCGGGGGCCTCAGGGTGATTTCGGATGGTTGACGGAAAGTTTGGAATTTAGTTGAAGAGCTGAAGTATTTTTGTCACTGTCATAACCGTATCTGCGGTTAAAGGATCGCAGGTGCGACCTCGCAGATGCGGGAGGCCAGTCGCAGAAGCGGAAGAAGGTGAGGGAGGCAGAAAACGCAGAAGCGGTTGGTGAACCGCACCTGCGATGGCGCAGGTGCGGGCTAGGCATCGCAGATGCGGTTTAGGCGACTTAAGTGAAAACCGCAGGTGCGGCGATTGGGACCGCAGAAGCGGTCACGCAGGTGCGACATCTGCACCGCAGGTGCGAAAAGCCTAGGTCAGAATGTTTATATTTCCTCCTTCGCGATTTTCAGAGGGTTTCACTACTTTTAAACACGAATTTTGGAGCTTTGGGCGATTTTGAAGAGAGAATTCAAGGAGACATCATTGAGGTAAGGTTTTGGATTATGAAAACTCGTTTTTATGGTATTAATTCGCGGATTAGCTGTAATTAAGGGTAAAATTAGAGAAACTAGGGCGTAGCAACCTAGGCCTTTGATTGAGGATTTGAAAGACCATTTGTGGTCGGATTTTGGAACTTTTGATATGCATGAACTCGTGGGGAGATAAGGAATCTAATGATGTGAATTTTATCGAATTCCTAGATGTGGGCCCGGGGGTCGGGTTTTGGTACTTTCGGGATTTTGCATTGCTTTTTGATTGTTTTCGAGTGGGCTTCGTCCCTTTAGCATAATTTAATGGGTACGTTCTGTTTTTGGTAGATTCAGAGCATCCGAGACTGATTCGAGGGGCAAAGGCATCGCGAGCTAGAGTTTGGGCCGGATTGAGGTGAGTAATGATTTTAAATGCTGTCCCGAGGGTATGAAACCCCGGATTCACATCGTTCGACTATGTTAAGGTGACGCACACGCTAGATGACGAGCGTGGGGTCGTGCACCATTGGGGATTGTGACTTAGTCCATCCCGAATGACTGTTTTACTGCGTATGTGATAGCTAATTGTTTGATATTATTATATTTTGGGCTAAATGCCATATTTGGGCTTCGTGCCAACTATTTGGACCCTTATGGGATCTTTACTGATATATTTCCTCACTGTTTGATTTCATACTTGTGCTCAGTCATGCCATATTTTACTATTTTCAAAACTCAGCCATGTTACTCTGTTTTAAACACTCTAAATGATATTTTAAAAGATATTTTGAGCTGAGCATCATATTTACTGTTGCCCGAGGGGCTTATGAGATTCTGACTGTGTAAGGCCGAGGGCCTGTATTATGAGGATACTTGTGGGTCGGGCTGCATGCCGCAGCGGTGATATACTGATTATGGTAATGAGGCCGAGGGCCTGAGATTGTACGCCACGAGGTGGCTTGTGATTGATATGAGGCCGAGAGCCTGTTTATGATGCCACAAGATGGCTTGATATTGCGCTTGGGCCATAAGGGGCCCCTCCCGGAGTCTGTACACCCCTAGTGAGCGCGAGTACCCATTGTGATATAAGATATAGTCCGAGGGGATGGCATTGTTCTGTGATATTGCCCGAGGGGCTGATTCTGTTGTTGTTACTGAGCCCGAGGGGCGGTTCTTGTGTGTTTACCTTTCTGGCTGCTTTTCCTTTAATTGTTTAACTGTTTAACTGTGTTTACTAATTTTGTTCTGCCTCTTATAGCTTATTGTTGTGTTTAACGTGATTTTATATCGCTCAGTCTTCATTTATTGTTATTACTCACTGAGTTGGAGTACTCACTTTACTCCCTACACCCCTGTGTGCAGATTCAGACGCTACAAGTCCTGCTACTGAGGGCTGATAGTTTCCAGCAGATCTTCGGATATTTACTAGGTAGCTGCTTGGCGATTCGCAGCCTAGTGCATTCTCCTTCTATTTTATTTCCTTTCTGATTCAGTTATGTAGTAGTGGAGTAGACTTTCAGACTTGTAGTATTGTTTTAGATGCTCATGACTGGTGATACCCCGATGTCGGGCTGTGTTGGTTTTTAATTTCGCAACTCATACTGTTATTTTGGGATTTAATTTCTGTTAAAGACTTAGTATTTTGTTATTGTAATTGCTTAAAGTGAATTGGAAGTATGCCGGCTGGCCTTGTCTTCACGAGAGGCGCCATCACGACCGGATTGGGTTTAGGGTCGTGACAGTAATAGTTATGGACATCCACCCATATGGCCTCTTGAAACTCGAGCATGCTTTCTTTCAGCTTTCGGGAGGCGTCGGAGCTCCGCGTATTTAGACCCTTTGTGAATGACTCTGTCGTCCACTCATCTGGTACCGCCTGTAGCAGCATCCTCTCTTTTTGAAATCGGATCACGAACTCTCATAGCAGTTCACTCGCCCTGCGCAATCCTGAATATGTCCGCCTTTCTAGCCTGAAACTTCCTTGCTCCGGCATATGCCTTAATAAACAAGTTTGCAAGTATCTCAAAAGAGTCAATTGAATGTTTGGATAAAACATAATACCATGCCAAGGCCCCCTTTGTGAGGGTTTCACCAAACTTCCTCGGGAAGACCACTCGATCTCATGTTGAGCCAAATTGTTCCATTTCAGAGCCATGGTGTAGGTTGTGATGTGCTCTTGCAGATCTGAAGTCATATCGTATTTTGGTATTTCTAGTATCTTGAACCTCTTTAAAATTACCTCTGGAGTTGCGCTCGGCTTGAATGGTAACTGTGTATATTTTTTCGAATCTGGACCTTTCATGACTGCCGGCGCCCGGAATCTGATCCATCCGAGCGTGAAACTCCTTCGTATTTTTATTTATTCGTTCGTTCATTTCCTCATAAACCTCATGAGGTCGGTTTTGAAGGGATCATTCCCGTTGTCCTTCCCAGATCCGCTACCGGTCCCACCAGCACCATTGAAACCGTCTTCATCCCTTGAGGTGTTATTATCAACTCTCTGAGCCGTTTGATTTGTAGGAACACTAGGAGGAACCAGGCCCCTTCCGTTTGTATTATTGGAAGCGCCTGGCAATTCTTGTTTTTAACTCTGTCATTACCCGATCCTGCCTTCATAGGTGACTCGTGATTGCTTTCTCCTGTTCTCTTAAGATTTTTACCTTTTCCACGACATGCTCCTCTTCTGCATCATCGGGAGTTGGCTCCCGCACATACCGAGAGTATTGTCATTCACAAACCGGGGTTGTTTCGCCCCCTTCGGTATGGGTGTCGCTGATTGAGTCGTCATGTTGAGGTAAATCTTCACGTCCCTCAACGTTGTGTGTGATGTTGACATTATTAGTTGCCATATTTGATTTATTATTAAGGAAAAAATCAAACAAGTTAGTAATAAACGAATGAATCAAAATAATTACGCAACAGTATATGCCCCACGGTGGGCGCTAAACTGTTTACCCGTAAAACGGTACAGTTAAATTTGTTGCGTGGTTAATACACAATCGAATTGATTTGATCCAAAAGATGATAAAGTGATAAAGTAAATATTAAGATTAGCAATTGAAATTGAAGAAAATGACAAGCCTGACTCCAAACGCAATGTCTTTGAGAGCAAAAATGAGAGTAACGATAACGTATGATAAAATTTGTTAAATTGAGAGCAAAGTAACAAGATAAAGCTTTAGTATGCAGAAAGTATCTCGTCCTTACGATGGTTGCTGAGCCTGTTATTTATAGCTCTATCTAGGGAAATAAGATCCTAGGATCAATCTCCTTTTAAATGATAATAAAACAGTCATTGGTGAATATGTAACAATAGGCCATGACTGCAAATATTCTCTGCAACGGTCGTTCATTTAATGTTAGAGAATATTCCCTCATTGAATGCTATCCGATGGCAAACCCTTGATCTCCTCCCGTTAAATATGCTCCCTTCGGGATTTACCCGATGTTGATTATATTTGTTCTGTCTGGTATTGGTTGTTGCCTGACTTTCCTTTTTCTTACCTTCGATTCTACGTGTCATGCTACCATTCGACCATCTGTTATAAACCAATTTTACCCCATACAATTTTGCTTTTCTGTTTTGACGTTTCTTTTTCTTGGCAATAAAATACAAAATCATGATAATTTTCTTCCTAAAGCATAATAATGATTCCCATTTATTTGTCTAACTTCCATTCATATATACTTTAAATCCTAATCAAATTTTAATAACTACAAGGAATAAATAAATGATTCCAAAAAATATTCAATGATATATTTCATTTACTTTAAAAATATCAATAAATGTATCTTACAATCAAGAAAGATAATGACTTAACAAATATATTGACCCTTCACTCCATGAGGTAGTGAAACAATCCTGGCTCAATTGTCCCTCAATAATTGAGGCCATGCAAAAGTTTCAAACCCATGTGTCACACGGGAATAAACAAACCTTTGGTAATCTCTTTACAAGGAAAAGGAAAATACTAGCTAGAATACGTGGAATACAACAATCAATTTACTATCCTACTAGTAATTTTTTACAAAACCTTGAAATAAATTTAAATAATGAATTCAGTAACATACTTAGACAAGAAGAAGACTATTGGAAACTCAAATCAAGAATTCAGTGGTTAAATGACGGTGATGCAAACACACATTTTTTCCACATGTCCACACTACAAAAAAGAAGACGTAATCGTATAAATGCTTTGAAAGACACTGTGGGAAACTGGACTTACGATCCACTGGAAATACAAGACCAAATTTACAAATACTACGCTACTTTATTCAAAACCCAACACTCTCTTTCCCACAAGACACAAAGTCACCCACACGTGCTTAACTATATAACACATGACGACCAAACTCAATTGAATCAACCCTTAAGATTAATAGAAATTAAAAATGCTCTACACTCCTTTCAACCTTTCAAGTCACCGGGGCCGAATGGCCTACACCCTTATTTTTTCCAAAAATATTGGCAAGACATAAGCCAATCGCTAACCACTTGCTGCTATAATGCTTTCAATCAGGGGAAGATTCCTGAAGAAATAAATACTACTTATTTGTGCCTTATCCCAAAAGTACCAAATGCGGTACAAATCACTCAATATCGCTCCATAAGTCTATGCAACACTATTTATAAAGTGATAATCAAAATTATTGTAGCCAGATTAAAACTTTTCCATTATAAAATTATTGGACCTACACAATCCAGCTTCCAACAAGGAAAACGTGCTTCAGACAATGCCATCCTTGTTCAAGAAATTCTCAACCATTTCAGATATAAAAAGGAAGGAAAAATGGATCAAATAATGCACAAACTAGATTTGGAAAAAGCTTTTGACAAGCTCGTATGGTCCTTTATAAAGGACACACTTCATTTTTTTAATTTTCCTCAAAAACTAATCAGCATCATAATGTCTTGCATTGCAACTTCATCCATATCTATTTTAATAAACGGATCACGCACAGATTTTTCAAACCAACTAAGGGTATACGTCAAGGAGACCCACTGTCTCCTTACATCTTTATCATGTGCCTGGAAAGACTCTCCATCAACATCTTCAATTCAATTGATTATCTCTTATGGAACCCCATACAAATCTCCAACAAGGGACCTCAACTCTCCCACCTTTTTTTCGCGGATGACATAATACTTCTCTCCAAAGTAACTGATAAGAGTTGTAGAGCAGTAATTGATATCCTCAATCTTTTTACACAAATATCAGGCCAATCGATTAATTTTCACAAATCACGCATTTTTTTCTCTAACAACTGCAATATAGATCAAAAACTACATATACTTTCATGCTTTAGTATGAAGGAAGGAACTCGTTTTGGCAAATACCTAAGTTTCCCAATGTTCTAACAACGTCCAAGGAAATCTGACTTCCAATTTTTGCTTGACAATTTCAAGGCTAGGCCTGTCGGATGAAAAACCAAATTCCTCGCCTTTTCGGGTAGAGTTACACTTATTAAATCAACATTATGTGCCCTACCTACCCACATCATGCAATATATAGCTATCCCCAAACAAATTTTACATAGAATGGATCAATATATGCGCAACTTCCTATGGAGTACTACACAACAAAAAAAGAAACTTCATTTAATAAACTGGAAAACTGTTACTTTGCCTACACATTTAGGAGGTCTGGGTATCCAAAGGCTGCGCTTGAAAAACGAGGCAATTCTGGCAGGATTAGAGTGGAGGGTTTTTCACTCCTCCACTCTTTTATGGGCACAAACACTTATCGCTAAATATAAGGACAAACGTTTTCGTCCAAACTATTTAAACACTTGGAACAACATTATTAAGGGCTGGGGTAACTGTCAACATGGCATTCAATGGAAAGTTGGCACGAATTCTACTATAAATTTCTGGAATTCAGCATGGATTGCCCCAAACACCACTATCCGATCTCTTTTCATTGGTCCAATTCCTCTAGAACATCATACTAGACAGATTAAAACCTATAGATGCCAAAAAGAATGGAATTGGGAAGATCTCCCCTTCCATCTGCCTGATAACCTAAGAAACACTATTAATAGGATCCATGTCCCAATATACACACACAGTGGACACTATATATTGGGGCCTTTCAACTCATGGTGCTTTCACTACCAAGTCCCTGTACCTAAAGCTTCTTCAATATGAGTCTGTCTTGCCTGTAGACTTACCTCCCTACAATTGGATTTGAAAAATACAAATACCACCTAAATTGCAAACATTCCTTTGGCTACTCCTGCACAATAAATTACCAACTTCTAAATACCTACACCATATTGGCATAATTCAAAATGATCTTTGTACAATATGTCACACACAAACTGAATCTACTACTCATCTATTTCTACATTGTCCAACCATCGTACACATATGGCAACAACTAGGCATGACTAGCACTACTAACTTCATAGTCCCCCCATTCAATGGCTAGATCCACTAATCAACAAAAATAAATTTTCAATGCCTCACCTTATTAATGCGAAAACATTTACAGCTTACACATTATGGCATATTTGGAAAAGTAGAAACCATAACATTTTTAACAATGTGAAAAGGGCACTATCTCTTAGGAAAATAATCAATAGTGCGTTAGAATACACCTACTTGACTGCCAAATACTCACAAAAAAGGAACTGTGTCCTGCAATACATTACCTGGATACCACCCAAGCCCAATTTCTATAAACTAAACACGGATGAGGCTATGTCTTCATCAACCAACATAGCAGGCATGGGAGGGGTTATACGTGATAGCCAGGGTCGCTGGATTGTAGGGTTTATTGATAACTTGGAAAATGCCACTGCCATCCAAGAAGAATTCCGTGCACTATACTTGGGACTGGAACTGGCTCTTAAACGAAATCTGGTGCCCCTAGAAGTGAGCATTGATGCTGTACGGGTATTGCATCTGCTACATTCTGATAATATGCATTATGCTAACTTGATCACTGACTGCAGGTACCTCCTGGGCCTATTGCGTAATGCCATCGTGGAGCACACCTATAGGGAGGGTAACGAGGTGGCTGATGGTTTAGCTAAAGCTGGATTCACTATATCAATAACAGCTACACCATTATTTTTTGAGGAACCACCGGATTTTGTTGAAACCTTTTTGCATAACGACCAAACTGGAGTCCCGCGTATAAGGAAGAAACACTGCTTATTGCAACATATGACTGATGAAGACCAGGCTTTTGCCAATCAAAACATACACACTATGTGCATGGATGCTTCCACTAGCCCTTTTGTACTAGATACTCACACTAGGGCACATGTTTCTACTACTAGTTCCTGCGTTACAAACAACTCTGAAATGGATGCCTTTGCATCTACCTCCCTGTAGCTACGTTAATTATGTTTAATGCAAGTTTATCTTTTTCACCAAAAAAAAAAAGACTTAACAAATATATTAGTTTGTGGAAATGAAACAACAGAGAAATTGAAGTACTAAAACAAAAACTTGCTGCTAAGTAGATTGTTAAATCATCTATTGAAAAATAAGTTAATACCCTAAAAAACTCCCAAAACTATTAAGTTTTTATCAGTTTTCTACTTATACTATTCAGTATCCCCAAAACCCCCCTGAATGATATTGCCCTTTATATTAAATCACCCTTGTTGTATTCTTAGAGGTGTGTCTAGTACATGCTCCTAATCATCTAAAAAACATGCCATGTGGCACTACATGTGGCTATTTAACTCAGAGTAAAATCGCATTAACTATATTTTTTGGTCAGTTTCCTACGTAAACTATTTGGTATCCTCAAAACCCCCTAACAATATTGTCCTATATATTAAAACCCCATATTCAATTCTTAGAGGTGCGTCTAACTATATTATCTTATGGTTTTGTACTAAGGTTATTTTTTTTTGTGTAGTTTATTCATGATATATTATTTTTGGATGCCTGATTAATTCTAGGAGTTTTAGCTAAAAATATAACTTTAGGTTTAATTGTGATTGTGCTTTATGCTAGGCTCCAGTTGAATAAGTTCTTATTTAAATTCACTTTGCAACATAATAAGAAAAATGAAGGCATATAGTGTTGCATTTATTAAAAATCATCTTATATTACATAAACAAGATTGCACAAAAAAAATTTCGCAGATAAGAAATCATTCGGTAAGCAACTATATTTTCTAATTCTAGATAACACAAAGAAGGTTCATGAGATTTAACTTTATTATCTACAAGGTGTTGGATCTAATTAGAAGATTTAAATGGATGTTCTTTCAACAATATGTAAATGATATGAAATAAGACTAAAACAAAAAAGAGAATAAATTATTTTAGAGGAAACAAGAGAGGGAGAAAAAATTTCAGAGGGCCATATGAAGAACCGAAGAAAACAGGCAAAAAAAAAAAAAGACAAGAAGATGGTGAAAAATACAAAACAAAGGTGAAAAAAATAAGGTAGAATGGTAAAAAAATGAGAAAGAAAGATGGATATAAAGAAAATAAGGAGAATATTTAAAAAAAATAGTTGAAAGAGGGTTAGGCTAATTAGCCATTACATACTATCAGGTGGCGTATTTTGGTGATTTTTTTTCAGTTGTCACGCGCTTCCAAGCAGGGGCGGCTCAAGCTCATATATGGCCTAAAGCCAAAGTTTAATATGAGGCCTAAATTTTTTTAAAAAAAGGATTAAATATATATTTTTATTTAAAGTCTATTCTTCTAGCTTTTAAAGATGCAAAGTTGTTAATAATTTTTATAATCGATTTCTTCCAATAATTCCTTTTCAATTGATATTATAGCCAACTCATTTAATCATTCTTGAGACATTATTTATCTTAGCTAAGATTTATCAATTTAATTTTGAAAAACCTATTATCACTGAGGATACTGTTATAGGAACTAATAACACTATTCTATAAGTAATATAAATATTTGAAAAAGAATCAAGCCGTTTTATTTGATTGAGTATATAGTATCTTCTATTTATACTATTTTTCTTGTCAAATCAATTTCAATTCACACGTTAGAAAATATTTTCATACTATCCATTTTTAAGTAAGCTAAATGGTTACTTTATTTACATATCTAGAAATTTTCTTTTGTTTTATATGAAAAAGTCTACTTTTGTACTAAAAACTCTAGATTTTATTTTATTTAAATTATTATATACCAGTTATTTCTAAAAAACGGGGCCTCCCAAATTTGGGGGCCTAAGGCACACGCCTTATTAGACAAGCATTAGAGCCAGCCCTGCTTCCAAGCGAGTTACTACACACATTATGTTAGGCAAGCAATGAATGAGTTTAAATATGAAGGACAACATAGGGGATGCTGAATAATTTAAGTAGGAAACTAATAAAAATATACTCCCTCCGTTCCAATTAATGTGAACCTGTTTGACTGGGCACGGAGTTTAAGAAAAAATAAAGACTTTTGAAATTTGTGGTCCTAAACAAGTTAAAAAGGGGTCCAGAGTATTTGTGTGGTTATAAAAGCTTCTCATTAAGGGTAGAATCATAAGTTTAAGCTAAATTGTTTCCAAATTTAGAAAGGGGTCATTCTTTTTGGAACGGACCAAAAAGGAAATAGATTCACATAAATTGGAACGGAGTTAGTAATAGTTAAGGGAATTTTAGGATATTAAGTCATTGAAAAATAGTATATACTATGTGTCTTTTTTCTAAAGGATATTTATGTATCTATTTGGTTCTGATATTTTCTGTTTCAAAAGTAAAACCAAACCAAATCAAACACATATACAGTAATTTTAAGTCGGTTGGACTCCGGTGCGGGAATTGAAACAAACTGGAAGTGGAAGAAGACAAGGGAATTATCTGCCTCCGCTGCCGGAACTGAATTCAGCAAATATCGAAGAAGCTGTGATGGTGTAAATGTGGACGCTTCAAGCTCCTCCATCTCCATGTCTTCTTCAACCTCCTCCTTCTTACCTTCCCTTCAATTTCTTGCACAAAAGTAGTCCCGTCTTTGCTTCTTATTATTCATATCGTCCCACCTCAATCCGCTTCTCCACCACCAGCAATAGCACCCACATTGTCAGCAATCCCGAACCCACTACTTTTGGACATAATTACAACGATTCAATCCAATCTCTTTGCAAAAAAGGACATCTAAAAGAAGCCCTTCAACTCCTTTTTCAGGAGCCCAATCCCACTCAACGTACCTACGAGCTGCTCATCCTCTCCTGCTCCCAAAAACACTCCCTCTCCCACGCTTTAACTGTTCATCGTAAACTCATTGATGATGGGTTCGGCCAAGATCCATTCTTGGCTACCAAACTCATTAATATGTACTCGCAGTTGGACTGTATCGACCACGTCCGCCATGTGTTTGATAAAATTTCCAACCGAACCATCTTCGTTTGGAACGCCTTTTTCCGCGCATTGACTTTAGCTGGCCATGGTGAAGAGGTTTTGGACTTTTATAGACGTATGAATCGCATAGGAATATCATCAGATAGGTTCACCTATACATACCTGCTCAAGGCTTGTGTTGCTTCTGAATCATCATCATCACTCGAAAAGGGAAGGGAAATTCATGGGCACATATTGAGACATGGTTATGAACGTCATCTGCATATCATGACAACTTTAATTGATGTGTATGCTAGGTTTGGTTGCGTAGGCAATGCAAGCTGTTTGTTCCATGAGATGCCAGAGAAAAATTTGGTTTCTTGGAGCGCGATGATTTCCTGTTACGCAAAGAACGGGAAACCTCTTGAGGCTTTGGAGCTTTTTCGTGAAATGATGAGCTATGATTTGTTGCCAAATTCAGTGACTATGGTT
Organism: Nicotiana attenuata; assembly: GCF_001879085.1. NCBI lineage: Eukaryota > Viridiplantae > Streptophyta > Magnoliopsida > Solanales > Solanaceae > Nicotiana > Nicotiana attenuata. Next base: position 278,945 of record NW_017671058.1, on the reverse strand, counting down.
AGTGTTCTTCAAGCTTGTGCAGCACTGGCTGCACTAGAGCAAGGGAAGCTATTACATGGATACATAATTAGGAAAGGGCTCGACTGTATTTTGCCCGTTCTCAGTGCCCTTGTGACAATGTATGCAAGGTGTGGTGCTCTAGAATTGGGACGAAGAGTGTTTGATCAGATGGGCAAGAGGGATGTTGTTGCATGGAATTCCATGATTTCAAGCTATGGAATACATGGGTTTGGGGCCAAAGCCATTGAAATTTTTAGAGAAATGATTCGATATGGAGTGTCACCAAGTCCAATATCATTTGTTAGTGTGTTGGGAGCTTGCAGTCATGCAGGGCTTGTAGCGGAGGGGAAACATTTGTTTGATTCAATGTTGAAAGAACATAATATGTACCCTAGCGTGGAGCACTATGCTTGCATGGTTGATCTTCTTGGAAGAGCCAATAAGTTGGAAGAAGCAGCTATAATCATACAAGATATGCGGATTGAACCAGGACCCAAAGTTTGGGGGTCTCTTCTTGGATCATGTAGGATTCATTGTAATGTTGACCTTGCTGAGAGGGCAAGCAGAAGGTTGTTCGAGCTTGAACCCACAAATGCTGGGAACTATGTACTTTTGGCTGACATTTATGCAGAAGCTAGGATGTGGGATGAGGTAAAACGAGTTAGGAAGCTTTTGGAAGCCAAAGGGTTGCGGAAAGTCCCTGGTTGTAGCTGGATTGAAGTAAAGAGGAAAATCTACTGTCTCCAGTCAGTTGACGAAATTAACCCACAAATTGAGCAAATTCATGCATTGTTGCTAAATCTGTCAATGGAGATGAAGCAGAATGGGTATGTGCCAAATACCAGAATCGTGTTGTATGATCTTGAAGAAGAGGAGAAAGAACGTATTTTGTTGGGTCATAGTGAGAAATTAGCAGTTGCTTTTGGGTTGATTAATAACAGTAAAGGAGAGACTATAAGGATTAGTAAGAACTTGAGGTTATGTGAAGACTGTCACTCCTTCACTAAGCTCATTTCAAAATATACAAACAGAGAAATTCTAGTCAGAGACATCAATCGATTTCACCATTTCAAGGATGGGGTTTGTTCATGTGGAGATTATTGGTAGCACTTGTCACTTGTGCATGTCATATCTATTCTTTGGTTTAACAATGGCACCTTCTTTATGGGGTTCTCGGTGGAGATTAGAAAGTTTTGGCACATGTACAATTTGAACACAACGTTTCCAGCTGTTACATCATATACGTTCCTTGTGATAACTTCATGACATAAACTGGAGTGGGATGATGGAATTGACGCTCACGATGATAGGCGAGACTATGAGAAGTTGCTCTTTATCTTATTAATTTTCATATCTGATAGCACCCTAATTGATATTTACATCACAGACGTGGCACAACAAGAAATTTACTTGCTTAGTTGTAAAAAGAAATCCACATTTAGTTTTGTAAGAGAAGTGTGTCCTGCGCTTGGTGTTGAAGAATTTTAATAAAGTATTAGGCTGCTTGTTTCATTGCGTTACACTTTTCAGTTGGATGCTGGTATTCTTTCACATCGTATCATAGATCACCTTTAATAAGCCTGTTCCTTTCATTTTGATCTTTTATCCATGTTTGAATCCTGGAATTGGATTATACATACTGATCGGTGCTATTTGGAGGTTGCATTAAGGCATGGCCACACTGGCGGAGGCAGGGATTCCGCTAAGGGGGTTCAAAAGAGAAAAAGTTAAAAAATTAAAAGAGACCGTGGCCCATGGGAATTGAACCGGTGACCTCACAAAGGTTTTAAACCCACTTGACTACTGAGTTATACTTTTGGGCTGTGTCAAGGGGATTCAAAATGTAGTATATAGAGGTACAAAATAAATTTTGCCTTATATGTACAGTGTAATTTTCTAGCGAAGCGAACCCCCTTCCGCCCCTGCATCGCCAGACCATCTTTAAATGTTATCTTCTTTAAATTTATCCTCTATGTGTACTACTTGCACATTCCATATAAATACTGGTATACCTTTTGGTTTGGATAAATCTTAATTGTCAGCTTCTATCACTGAATTTATTCTGTATGTGACATGTTCATTTTGCAATATCCCTTGTTTTTGCCTCTTTTATGCTTAGGTGTTGCTAGTGTCAGTACTCTAAACATCTATCTCAGTTTCTGGACTGGCTTAGGAGTATTATGTGCCAGTAAATGAATAGAAGCAGGAATTGACAACTTTTCAAAGCTAGAAGTTAACTGAGTTTAGCAACAAACAAAAGATACTTCACCTTATCTGATGATTGTGCTTTCTGGGAAGGGAATTGTATTCCCGCAACTTGCAATTGCTGGTAGCATTTTCTGATAGTCCATCAATCAAATTAGGAAGGTTGAGAAGGTATGTACTGCTTCATTGAATAGTATTAAGGAATAAATAGATAAAACAAAACAAATCCAGGAAAAGACCGAACAATCTGTGAATGCTTAGGGGGAAGTGTTATCATGCAATTGGTTCTTTTCATTTTTTCTTGCCGCTTCTCGAGATATGAAGTGTGTCAGTAATTTGACTGTTTTGTTTCTCTCCCTTTCAGAGATAAAATTTCGCAGCGAAGAATGCTCCAACTATAGACTTTGCTGATAAAACTGGTTGTGCTGTGTTATTTAATTTTTATAAAATATCACACTGCTCGAACTTTTTACATGTCGTACAGATATGAAATGGCTCTCTTGCCAATGTGATTCTTCTGAATCTATTGTTGGGTTTGGAAGAAAGTTTGCAATAAACTTGCATGCTTAACTGATAGAATATGGGAGCAACGACACTATTTCAGTTCCCCTGAAGGAGACTCCGAAGGTCTTCTTTTATTTACTTTTGATATAAAGTAAACTTTGGGGTCTCCTTCACTAGACTGTATAGTATCTTTGATCCATTTGATGTCAGAGTATAGAGAGACAAGAAATCTCTTCTTCTTTCTTTAGTTAAATCAATAAATGGAATATTTCTTATTGATCATTAATAGACTGAAACATTTTTAGCTACACCATTAAGGGTCATTTGGTAGGGTGTATAAGAATAGTGTTGAATAAGGTGTATATTAGTAATGCATGGGTTAGTAATGCAAGCATTAGTTATGCAGAGATTATTTCATACCCACTATTTGGTGTGGTGTATTAAAAATTAAAATGCATTACGTAATTTTAAAGAAAATTAGTTGTTTACAAAAATGCCCTCCATATTCTTTAGCTTTAAGGGACTTTGGTATTGCTAATAACATGGTTTGTTATGTATTAGTTATACATAGGATAATACCAAATAGGTTGTATAACTAATTAGTAATACATAGGTTGGAAAAGTGTACCAAACAAGGGATTAGTAATACCAAAAGCTAATGCATGCATTATTTTCTCTAATGCATCCTACCAAACATCCCATAAGTGTAAGCATTTTTCTACTTCAGCAAAGAAAGACAGAAAGTAGGCCTTGAGATTAGCTATGTGGCATACGGATGAAAGATAATAGTGGCTTATTCTATCCAACTAAATAATTAATTTACAATGTAATGGCATTTGATTAAATAGCATCTTCCTAAGAATGCATAAACTTGGACTTGCTTTTCCGCCCAGACCTCCAAAATTGTGACCTTTATAAGCCATATTATCTGCAAAATCTAGGACTACATTGCTCAATTCTCACACTTGAAATGGGATTGTAAATGTGGTGAATCTACATATTATCTTTTAACCCAAGCAAGATATTGCTAGTTGTGTACTCTTCTCCCATGATGCTGGACTTAGCAACAAACTATGGTAGTGTGGCTTATGGATGTTGTGCAGGCTCATTGAAACAAACTGCAATGTTGGCAGATTTAGCATTGAATCAGTTTCTTTGGTATTATACTACTTGTTTGTTAAACTTCCCATGATATCTTTGACATCATTCTCAGTTTTGTTCTTTCACTCCAAAAGTGAAATACTGCGAGTTTAGTACCAAATAACCGGCTCTTTTTTCATCTTGATTCATTCAAAGGTGTCCAAGCATTCATTTATAATTATTGTGATATGTCTTTTCTTCAATGCCTTTACAATATTCAAATCTTCTTTTCTTCTCAGGAACAATTTGCTTACTGCTTATCCGTCTGATGTACAAGGTAATGATTCGAATGCAGAGGTCGTAGTGGCATACTGGAAACTGAGGTGCTTGGTTTTACTCTCAAATTTTTGTTAGCTTAAAGGCTGAATATTTGCTTACACGGTGTTATTTACTGCCCTCTTGCTCAAAGCATTTGACGTTTGGTTCTATCAATTATTCATGGTTGATCTTTGTTAGTGATCAAATTTGAGAGAAGTACCCAAAATACTTAGCTAGGGAGTTGTAGTTGAGTTGATTATTCTCAGTTTGTTTGTTTACGTAACTAAACCTGCTTTGGAAAGGGCTAGTCTTGAACTGAATTTTGGAAAAACCTTTAAACCTCATTGAATGAGTGCTGCACTGCACTGTCTTCATTTACCAACCAACATCCATTTCTGTAATCTTACAAATTGCATCTGGTATTTTAGTATTAGGATTGTGGTCGCATACAGTTTTGTTTATGTACGATAACCATTGAATTGTTTTTCCAGATATGTAGTGGAAGTTCCACAATTGACTTGACCCTCACAGAGAATTTGGAAACCTGATATTTTCTCTTTGACATTATGTGACCAAAAACTCATCCAACTTGGCTAATCTTTAGTTTTCAAGTTCCAATGGGAAAAGGAATTATTTCTGGATGTAAAAGAATATCTTCAGAGTTGTTTATGCTGATTTTTCATCGGAATTTTAGAAAATCCCTCACATCTCTGTCGATGTAAATACAGTCTACGATCTAGATAAACAACTCAAAGTATGTAGAAACGAATGAGAGACATGTTAGGAAGGAAGAGCAGGCTGTTAGTTGGTTAGAGATTGAGCATGAATTCATGAGTCCATATTTTGGATGCAATATGTTGAATACTTTAGAGAAATATACACACTATTTTGCAATTGCAAGCTGATCAGACTCAAGATGATGATTTATTACATGATAGTAGAAGGTAAATTTTCTTCCATCTTTTTCCTCTGACACCCAAATGTTTGCAAAATAAATGGAGTTTACACGTTATGGTATTTGTTGCAGTTGCAAAAGTTTGTTGGATGTCCTTCTCTCTTTTGAATATCTGTAATTAGAATAACTAGTATTAGGACCCGCACGATGCGCTGATAATTAAAAAGAACAATCTACACCGTAAAGTTTAATATCTTAGTATTGTATATTTAATTTATTTTATTTTCTAAACTTATGATTTATAAATATCCTTGCATTATCTCTAATTTATTTCTATTATTCAATATTTTTAGTTTTTGATTTTATCTATTAGACTTGAGTTACGTGGACCTATTCATATTATGAATTTTCTTATCAAGATATAAAAAACTTTCTCATCTCAAATTTAAATAAGTTTTACCTTTTTTTCTATAATAAAAAATCTAAATTTTTTTCTCTATTTATTTTTTATTTTTGATATTATATTATTCAATAACTAATATTATTACATTGTCATGTAGATTTTTATTAGCTTGTTTGAATTTAATATCTATTTTTACCACACTCATTCTAATATAATATAGATAAAAATTTAAAAACTTTATCAAATTCAAATGAGTTTTATTATTCTATTTTCTAAATTTGACTGCATTTTCAAAAAATTATGTTATGCTTTCAAACTTAAACTAACTGCACTCAATTCAAATATTAATCACAAAAAAATATTTTCTTATTTGTTTGAACCCATTATATCTCAATGTTGTAGTAATATTTATGTATATAATATTCGTTTGCCCGATTTATTAATATTAATATGACATTATTATTCTTGTTATTAAAATATTTTTTACTAAAAGTGCTATTGTCCCTTATTTTATTTGTATTTCATTGCTACGTCACTGTAACTTCACGAGTTTAAGATAATGTTTTACCCGTATTTTCTAAAAATAGAAAGTATCACCGTTTTGATTTCATGTTGAGTTTTTCATTTTGTATTCAGGTTTATTAAGGAGTCATTTATATTTTTTATTTGTCGACAATTTGGTTACGCTTTTAAACATGTTTTAAAATGAGATTGTTGTTAAATTAATGGGAGCGAAAATCTTAGAAAAAAACTAAAATTGTTATAAATAGAATTGTATTTAAGGTGAATGCCTATATTCTAGAGAGATTCTAGGGTTTGTTACTTGGTGGCTAAGTCACGTTTCCCCTATAAATAGAGGGGCACTATTCTATTGTAATTAATCCCAAAAAGCAATAAGAATTCTCTCTCTCTTTCTTTGCAATATTCTTCTTTATTATTTTATAACACGTTATCAACACGAGACTCTAACCAATTGAGTAGAAGCTTTGGGATTGAGCGTAATGATTGTCAATTGTTCCATGAACTTCCCTCATGATTAAATTCTGGATTTAATGTAAGTATTTTACTTTATTTTTCTCTTTTAAATTCTTGACATTCTATAATTTGATTTTAAATACAAGCAGATACAATAAATTTTGATTGTAACTCTAATGGAGTTTATAAGAAATTATAACCACCCAAAGTGGTAAAATTTTTATGCCTTGCCATGATCAAATTCATGTATGATTGTGGGCAAAGAATTGAAAATCCGTCACATTAAATTTGCTTCATTCTCATTCTCTTAAGAGGATGTGATAGCAGTATGTAATAAGTCTGAAAGAAGACAAAATTATTACCGTGGAGTTATCAATGGATGTGGATGTGGCAATAGACGAAATTATAATCGGCATCATTGTGATAATGAGAATAATAAGGATTCTCAAAAAAATACTTCACTCTGTGAAAGTAATATTTGTCATCGATTTGACATAAGATTTTGTAAAGCACATATAGTTGATTATGGTACATTCATGATGCGAATGTGACAACATGTGATTTATGAATACATATTTATTCTTCAAAGAATATGAACATGCTAGTGGTAGTAAATATACCGCACTCACCTCTAGAAGGAGGTTTGAGATGATATAAGAAAATAGTGTCATTATTATGACATGGATGGTCATTGGTCACGTACCTATTGTACGCCAAAAACAATGTGATTATAAAGGACAACAACAATGTAAGAAACATATCTTGCATATAATTTTGACCATGACCATAATGGTATAACTTTCTCCTTGAAAGAGATATATTACCATATGGTTGTAGATGAATATGTGGTAGTACAAAATCAATTGAGAGCTCTGGAAGAGCCAATTATCACAATTTTGGAGAAATAAAATTGATTATCAGCAAGATATTGTGTTGTAGTAAGTCTCTAAAGTATTCGCGAAAGCGGTTGGTTATATTGAGACTATAAATAATCAGAAGATTTAATATCTTTATATTACTACAACTGTGGCGGGGTAATATGTATACAAAACTACCCGCTTTATTGCCTGATTTATACGACACAAATAAAAGAATACCGCAACAAAATGGATGTTTATTGATATAAAACCCATATCATAATAAACTTGATTGCACACGTCAAGGTGTAAACCTGAACTTTATCAATATTGATAATTTATCCAGTTGGCATAATCAGTTTAGCCATATCAATTTAAGCATGATGTGCAAAAATAAAAGACAATTCATATGGGTAAATATTAAAGAACTAGAAAGTTCTTTATGAATTCTCTTATATTGCATGTTCTCATTAATTATTTGTCACGATCCGGATTTCCCACCCTCGGGAGTCGTGATGGCGCCTACTAATGTGAGCTAGGCAAGCCAATTATTTGAACAATTTACTTTTTACCCATTTTATATTCATTAACAATTACGAAGAAATAACATTTTAACAGCGGAATTTAACATAAGCGGAAGAAAACAATAAGCTATCTGAACATGAATATCTAATACAACTGTTTGAGTCTCGACTACCCAGAACTGGTGTCACAGTTTACAGACGGTCTAAGAATACTACAAATAAAAGTGTGAAAGAAATAAATACCTCTGGAATTGCATGAAAGAAACAGGAATAGTAGATAGAAGGAGACGCCAAGGCCTGCGGACGCCTGCAGGACTACCTCGGGTCGCCTGGTGAACAAGAATCAGCAATCCCACTGCGGTTCGAAGTCTACAACACTGGGATCTGCACAAAAGACTGCAGAGTTTAGTATCAGCACAACCGACCCCATGTGCTGGTAAGTGCCTAGCCTAACCTCGGCGAAGTAGTGACGAGGCTAGGACCAGACTACCAAATAAACCTGTGCAATTTAACTATATACAACGGAAAACAAGTACAGAAAGAAACAATCATATACAGTCAAGTATGGGAGGGGGAACGCATGCTGCGGGAAAACATCGAATAGTAACAGAAGAGCAACAAATAAATACGAGGATCACCACAGTTCAGTTGAAAATAGGAAGGGGAAATCATGTTGCGGGGTACAACAAGTATCAACAAGAAACCACCAATTTGGTGTAGAGAAATCGTAACTCAGTTATCAAAAAAAATTAGGAAATCAAAGACAAGTACACGGCATCACCCTTCGTGCTTTTACTCTCTCTCACTAAAACAATACACGGCATCACCCTTCGTGCTTTACGCTCTTCCTCAACCAAACAACAATCACAAGGCAAATAGGGTAAGGGAATCTCTAACCTCGAAATGAAATCAAGTAACAACAGAAAATCAGTAAATAAACGTAAAGGACAACATAACTCAATTATCAGGAAGAATCAGGGAAATCAAGGACAAGTGCACGGCATCACCCTTCGTGCTTTTACTCTCGTCCTCACCATAAGAATCAATACAATAGGCACGGAATGGTACATCGTGCGGCACGGCATCACCCTTCGTGCTTTACACTCTTTCCTCTCCATGAAATCGATATAATAGGCACGGAATAGTACATCGTGCGGCACGGCATCACCCTTCGTGCTTTACACTCTTTCCTCACAAAACAAACAATGCACGGCATCACCCTTCGTGCTTTAACTCACTTCCTCACCCAAACAACAATCACAAACAATAGGGCAAGGAAATAAAGGAAATTTGCAATAAGAATCCCGGCAAGGGAGAAACAAGTCAAAAATTAAATCCCCGCAAGGGAACAACATCAATAGCATCAACATCCCGACAAGGGAGATAACAAATAAATCAATAATAGCCCGGCAAGGGTGACAACATAATGATCTCTTCTCTTTCTCACTTTTACTTCACAATTCAACAGCTCGAGCCAATGCTCTAGAGGTTTAATTATCACTTATACCTTCGCAACTCATTTCACAACTCGAGCCAATGCTCTAAAAGTTCAATTGACACTTATACTTTCACAATTCGTTATATAACTTGAGCCAACGCTCCTCAATGTTCATAGGTCATAATTCTTTCCACAAACTTTATACAACAAATAGAAACCATCACCACGGCATGAAAGACACAACAAAGTCATGATAATCACAATATAAAGACTCACGGGCATGCTAGACACCAACGTATAGATACTCGTCACCATGCCTATACGTCGTACTCAATAATTATCACATAGCAAATAGGACTCAACTCTTAATCCCTCAAGCTAAGGTTAGACCAAACACTTACCTCGATGCCACGAACACAATTCACGATCCAATTATAGCTTTACCCCTTGATTCCACCACCAATTCGCTCGTATCTAGTCACAAGTTACTTAATTACATCAATAAACGCTAAATGAATCAATTTGAATGCATGAAAATATATTTTCCAAAGTTTTACCCAAAAAGTCAAAATCGCCCCCGGGCCCACATGGTCAAAATCCGAGATTCAAACCAAAACCCAATTACCCAATCCCCCACGAACTCAAATATATAATTTGTTTTGAAATCGGACCTCAAATCGAGGTCCAAATCCCCAATTTTCGAAAAAACATAGGTTCTACTCAAAACATCCAATTTCCTCCATGAAAATCATTGATTTTGAGTTGAAATCATGTTAAAAGATGTTAAGGAGTGAAGAAAATGAGTTAGAAATCACTTACCAACGTTTTGGAGAATAAAGGTTGTTTAAAATCGCCTCTTATGTTTTGGGGTTTTGAAAAATGTAAAATAACTGAAAATCTCGTCTAAATATACTATTCTCAGATGCCCTGTGCGGACCGCACAAAATCAATTGCGGCCGCACAGCACTACTCGTGTTATGCAGTGACAGGTCTTAGTATTTTGGCCATAACTTTCTCTACAGATGTCCAAATGCCTATTATAATATGTTTCTGAAAACTAGATTCAAAGATATACAACTTTTATTTTTGAATCATCCCCAAATCCTTGTAGATCAAAAGATATGATCTTCCGAAGTTGGACTAGTGAATCTGTGCGGACCGCACAAAATCAACTGCAGCCGCACAGTCACCAGTGCGGACAACACAAAAACTACTGCGGTCAGCAATGCGGGTTCAGAGGTTTGCACTTCTCTGAATCTGCAATATCCATATTTTTAAGCCTAAGACATCCCAGGACCTACCCGAAACTCACCCCAACCCTCGGAACTCCAAACCAAGTGCACACAAAACCTCAAAAATATCTTACAGACTTATTCGTGTAATCAAATCGCCAAAATAACCTCAATAACAACGAATTAAACCTCAAAATCAAAGAATTTTCTCAAACTTCTCAAAACATCAATTTTTTTGCAATTTAAGTCCGAATCACGTCAAATGACATCCGTTTTACACCAAATTCCATAGAAACGTCTTAAATCATATATAAGACCTGTACCGGGCGCCGGAACCAAAATACGGGCCCGATACCATCATGTTCTAAGCAAAATTCATTTCAAATTCCTTTAAACAGTTTCAGAAAATAGTTTTCTTTAAAAATTTATTTCTCGGGCTTGGGACCTCGGAATCCGATTCCGGGCATATGCCCAAGTCCCATATTTTCCTACGGACCCTCCGGGACCGTCAAATCACGGGTCCGGGTCCGTTTACCCAAAACGTTGACCGAAGTCAAATTTATTCATTTTACACTCAAAACTTATCATTTTTTCCACAGATTTTCACATTTAAGCTTTCCGACTACGCGCTCGGACTGCGCACGCAAACCGAGGTGATGATAAGGGAGGTTTTTAAGGCCTCGGAACGTAGAATTTTATTGCAACACATGTGACAGAAGAAGGAAGTACCTGAGTCGGGGAAAAGATGGGTTTAACGGCTCCGCATATCGGACTCCGACTCCCAGGTCGATGCTGACCTCTCCACTGAACACGAACAGAAGGAAAACTCTTCGATCTCAACTGACGAACCTGCCGGTCTAGAATAGCTACCGGCTCCTCCTCATAAGACAAGTCCTTGTCCAACTGGACAGTGCTGAAATCTAACACGTGGTTTGGATCGCCGTGAGACTTCCGAAGCATGGACACGTGAAACACTGGATGTACGGCTGATAAGCTCGGCGGCAATGCAAGTCTATAAGCCACCTCTCCCACTCGATCCAGAATCTCAAACGGGCCAATGAACCTAGGGCTAAGCTTGCCCTTCTTCCCAAATCTCATCACTCCCTTCATAGGCGACACTCGAAGCAATACTCGCTCACCGACCATGAAAGCCAAATCACGAACCTTGCGGTCGGCATAACTCTTTTTCCTGGACTGAGCTGTACAGAGCCTATCCTGAATGATCCTGACCTTGTCCAAGGCTTCCTGAACCAGATCCTTTACACAATAACTGAACCTCTCCCGGCTCAAACCATCCAACCGGAGACCGACACCGCCTACCATATAAAGCCTCATAAGGAGCCATCTGAATACTCGACTGGTAGTTGTTGTTGTAGGCAATCTCTGCTAAAGTCAAAAATTGATCTCACGAGCCTCCAAGGTCAATGACACAAGCTCAGAGCATATCCTCCAAAATATGAATGGTCCGCTCGGACTGCCCGTCCGTCTGAGGATGAAACGATGTGCTCAACTCAACCCGCGTGCCCAACTCTCGCTGAACTGCCCTCCAGAAGCGTGAGGTAAACTGCGTACCTCGGTCCGAAATGATAGACACGGGCACACCATGAAGGCGAACAATCTCCCGGATATAGATCTCAGCTAACCTCTCAGAAGAATAGGAGACTGCCACAGGAATGAAATGCACTGACTTGGTCAGCCTATTAACAATGACCCATACTGCATCGAACTTCCTCCGAGTCTGTGGGAGTCCATCAACGAAATCCATAGTGATCCGCTCCCACTTCCACTCGGGAAGCTCAATCCTCTGAAATGAACCACCGGGCCTCTGATGCTCGTACTTAACCTGCTGACAATTCAAACACCGAGCCACATATGCAACGATATCCTTCTTCATTCTCCGCCACCAATAATGCTGCCGCAAATCCTAATACATCTTCGCGGCGCCCGGATGAATAGAATGACCAGGAGTCCCTTTCCACTCTAAACGAGGCAAACCTGGTAAGGCTAAGGTCACAGTCTTGGCATGACAGTCCAAGATAGCGCGGTAAGGTGATAACCAGTCCATCCCCAATATAACATCGAAATCGACCATGTCCAGAAGCAACAAATCTACTCGAGTCTCAAGACCCTTAATCACAACTACACAAGAGCGATGGACTCGATCCACCATAATAGAATCACCCACCGGTGTAGACACATAAACATGGGCACTCAAAGAATCACTAGGCATGACCAGATATGATGCAAAATAAGACGACACATAGGAGTACGTAGACCCTGGATCAAATAAAACTGAAGCACCTCTGCCATAAACCAGAACAGTACCTATGATAAGTGCATCGGAAGCCTCAGCCTCGGGCATGGCTGGAAGGACATAACATCGGGGCTGGGCCCCACCACCCTGAACTACATCTCTAGGACAGCCTGCTGCTGGCTGGCCTCCACCTCTAGTGGCCTGAGCTCCACCTCTAATACCTCTACCTCCACCTCTAGCTGGCTGGGCGGGCTGGACGAGTCCCTCAATGAACCTCCCCACTCTCTCTCTCAGTGGGAAGTATGATAAGAGCATGACGAGCCAAGTCGATGAATCTGATCTCGTACTGAGTAACAGTCATAGAACCCTGCTGGAGACGCTCAAACTGCCTCCGATATGCCTCTCTCTGAATGATGGGGAGAAACTTCTCCAGAAATAGCTGCGTAAACTGCTCCCAAGTCAAGGCTGGCGATCCGGCTGGTCTAGCTAAGCAATAATCTCTCTACCAAGTCTTGGCGGATCCAGACAAGCGAAAAGCTACAAAATCGACCCCATTGGTCTCAAATATCCCCATGTTCCTGAGAACCTCATCACAGCTGTCTAGAAAATCCTAGGGATCCTTAGTAGATGCACCGCTGAATGTATTAGTGAAGAGCTTGGTGAAACTTATCCAACCTCCACAAAGCCTCCGAAGATGTAGCTGATCTACCGCCGGTCTGTGCTGCTGCTCGGCTGAAGAAGCGGTACATGACCTCGCCATTTGCGAAAGGACAAGAGTAGAGGTTTCAATTTAGCTTTGAGAGAACAAAATTGCACGACAGGGAAGAATAGAAGTGAAACTTTTCCTAACTCTGTAGCCTCTGGGGGATAAATACAGACGTCTCCGTACCGATCCCTCAGACTCCACTAAGCTGGCCTGTGAACTGTGAGACCCGTGTAACCTAGGGCTCTGATACCAACTTGTCACGACCCGGATTTTCCACCCTCGGGAGTCGTGATGACGCCTACTAATGTGAGCTAGGCAAGCCAATTATTTGAACAATTTACCTCTTTACCCATTTTATATTCTTTAACAATTACGAAGAAATAACATTTTAATAGCGGAATTTAACATAAGCACAAGAAAATAATAAGCTATCTGAACATGAATATCTAATACAACTGTTTGAGTCTCGACTACCGAGAACTGGTGTCACAGTTTCACAGACGGTCTAAGAATACTACAAATAAAGGTGTGAAAGAAATAAATACAACACTGTCTCTGGAATTGCATGAAAGAAACAAGAATAGTAGATAGAAGGAAACGCCAAGGCCTGCGGACGACTGCAGGACTACCTCGGGTCGCCTGATGAACAAGAATCAGCAATCCCACTGCGGTCCGAAGTCTACAACACTGGGGTCTGTACAAAAGAGTGCAAAGCGTAGCATCAGCACAACCGACTCCATGTGCTGGTAAGTGCCTAGCCTAACCTCGGCGAAGTAGTAATGAGGCTAGGACCAGACTACCAAATAAACCTGTGCAATTTAACTATATACAACAGAAAAGAAGTACAGAAAGAAACAGTCATATACAGTCAAGTAAAGAGGGGGAAGGCATGCTGCGAGGAACCATCGAATAGTAACAGAAGAGCAAAATATAAATACGAGGATCACCACAGTTCAGTTGAAAATAGGAAGGGGAAATCATGCTGCGGGGTACAACAAGTATCAACAGGAAACCAAAAATTTGGTGTAGAGAAATCGTAACTCAGTTATCAAAAAAAATTAGGAAATCAAAGACAAGTACACGGCATCACCCTTCGTGCTTTTACTCTCTCTCACCAAAACAATACACGGCATCACCCTTCGTGCTTTAGGCTCTTCCTCACCCAAACAACAATCACAAAGCAAATAGGGTATGGGAATCTATAACCTCGAAATGAAATCAAGTAACAACAGAAAATCAGTAAATAAACGTAAAGGACAACATAACTCAATTATCAGCAAGAATCAGGAAAATCAAGGACAAGTGCACGGCATCACCCTTCGTGCTTTTACTCTCGTCCTCACCATAAGAATCAATACAATAGGCACGGAATGGTACATCGTGCGGCACGACATCACCCTTCGTGCTTTACACTCTTTCCTCACCATGAAATCAATATAATAGGCACAGAATAGTACATCGTGCGGCACAGCATCACCCTTCGTGCTTTACACTCTTTCCTCACAAAACAAACAATGCACGATATCACCCTTCGTGCTTTAACTCTCTTCCTCACTCAAACAACAATCACAAACAATAGGGCAAGGAAATAAAGGAAATTTGCAATAAGAATCCCGGCAAGGGAGCAACAAGTCAACAATTAAATCCCGACAAGGAAACAACATCAATAGGATCAACATCCCGACAAGGGAGATAACAAATAAATCAACAATAGCCCGGCAAGGGTGACAACATAATGATCTCTTCTCTTTCTCACTTTTACTTCACAATTAACTTCACAACTCGAGCCAATGCTCTAGAGGTTCAATTATTACTTATACCTTCGCAACTCATTTCACAACTCGAGCCAATGCTCTAAAAGTTCAATTGACACTTATATTTTCACAATTCGTTATACAACTTGAGCCAACGCTCCTCAATGTTCATAGGTCACAATTCTTTCCACAAACTTTATACAACAAATAGAAACCATCATCAAGGCATGAAGAGACAACGGAGTCATGATAATCACAATATAAAGACTCATGGGCATGCTAGACACCAACGTATAGATACTCGTCACCATGCCTATACGTCGTACTCAATAATTATCACATAGCAAATAGGACTCAACTCCTAATCCCTCAAGCTAAGGTTAGACCAAACACTTACCTCGATGCTACGAACAGAATTCACGATCCAATTATAGCTATACCCCTTGATTCCACCACTAATTCGCTCGTATCTAGTTACAAGTTACTTAATTACATCAATAAACGCTAAATGAATCAATTTGAATGCATGAAAATGGCTTTTCCAAAGTTTTACCCAAAAAGTCAAAATCGCCCCGGGCCCACATGGTCAAAACCCGAGATTCAAACCAAAACCCGATTACCCATTCCCCCACGAACTCAAATATATAATTTGTTTTGAAATCGGACCTCAAATCGAGGTCCAAATCCCCAATTTTCGAAAAAACCTAGGTTCTACCCAAAACACCCAATTTCCTCCATGAAAATCATTGATTTTAAGTTGAAATCATGTTAAAAGATATTAAGGAGCGAAGAAAATGAGTTAGAAATCACTTACCAACGTTTTGGAGAATAAAAGGTTGTTTAGACAAATCGCCTCTTATGTTTTTGGGGTTTTGAAAAATGAAAAATAACTGAAAATCTCGTCTAAATATACTATTCTCAGATGCCCTGTGCGGACCGCACAAAATCAACTGCGGCCGCACAGCACTACTTGTGTTCTGCAGTGACAGGTCTTAGTATTTTGGCCATAACTTTCTCTACAGATGTCCAAATGCCTATTATAATATGTTTCTGAAAACTAGATTCAAAGATATACAACTTTTATTTTTGAGTCATCCCCAAATTCCTTGCAGATCAAAAGATATGAGCTTCTGAAGTCATACCAGTGAATCTGTGCAGACCGCACAAAATCAACTGCGGCCACACAGTCACCAGTGCGGACAGCACAAAAACTACTGCAGTCAGCACTGCGGGTTCAGAGGTTTGCACTTCTCTGAACCTGCAATATCCATATTTTTAAGCCTAAGACATCTCGGGACCTACCCGAAACTCACCCCAACCCTCGGAACTCCAAACCAAGTGCACACAAAACCTCAAAAATATCCTACGGACTTATTCGTGTAATCAAATCGCCAAAATAACCTCAATAACAACGAATTAAACCTCAAAATCAAAGAATTTTCTCAAACTTCTCAAAACATCAATTTTTTTTGCAATTTAAGTCCGAATCACGTCAAATGACATCCGTTTTTCACCAAATTCCACAGAAACGTCTTAAATCATATATAAGACCTGTACCGGGCGCCGGAACCAAAATACGGGCCCGATACCATCATGTTCTAAGCAAAATTCATTTCAAATTCCTTTAAACAGTTTCAGAAAACAGTTTTCTTTAAAAATTCATTTCTCGGGCTTGAGACCTCGGAATCCGATTCCGGTCATATGCCCAAGTCCCATATTTTCCTACGGACCCTCCGGGACCGTCAAATCACGGGTCCGGATCCGTTTACCCAAAACGTTGACCGAAGTCAAATTTATTCATTTTACACTCAAAACTTATCATTTTTTCCATAGATTTTTACATTTAAGCTTTCCGACTACGCGCCCAGACTGCGCACGCAAACCTAGGTGATGATAAGGGAGGTTTTTAAGGCCTCGGAACATAGAATTTTATTGCAACACATGTGATGACCTTTTGGGTCATCACATTAATATACCAACTAAAATTGGGATTGAATCCCATAAATGCTGCAAATTTCAAAGGTGAATATGGGCCCATTCATATGTTATGTATACCACATAAAATGCATCTATGAGATGGTTACATGTGCGATTATTATTAACCCGCAACATGGTGTTTGCGAGGTAACTTGCTCAATAATTTGATTTAGAGCATAGTTTCCAAATTTTTTTTATTGAAGATAGTCCATCTTGATAAGTTGGTTTACATCACAATTGGTTTAGCAAAATCCACTTAATAGCTAAACAATTTCTTATGAGAACAGAGTTATCTATATCAGTTTGATATATGTTATATACCAAAGTATATTATTTTCTCCCCTCACAAGTGGTTCAGGAACCAAATAATTCCATCTTATTATTATTGATATGCGGTGTATATTTTAATTAACACTATAACGCACAAAGGTGGATTTTCAAAGTTGAGGAAGCAAGTTAATTTTTCTAACACGAGGGGGAGAAAGGATAAACAGTTGAGAAAAAGTTACGTGGAATGAATTATTATTTCTACCTCTAGATCCTCGAATAAGATAATATAAACTTGAAGTTCATAAAAAGATAATTCATGTGCAATATATTGCAAAGCATGCCAGACGCATTTCCTGACCCAAAGAAAGTAACTATATTCTCACTCCAAATACTCCTATTAGAATTAGTCCTAGAATGACAAAGTCTATGGTACACTTAAAACGTATAGACAAATCGGTTTCAAATTAAGATTCTTGATAAAGAAGATGAGCAAATGATCAAAATGATCATAATAAGGAGGCAAGTGATCTAGAAGATCACATGACATAACACTTCATAAAATCTCAAGAGAGATTCAGGTACCTGAAAATATGAATGAAGAGATCTCTATGTCATGTCTTTATGAAAAAAATGTTGGAACCGATATAAAATGTTCGTCGACGACATCTATGATACCGTTAAGTATAAATGAGGATCTTAAATTTGTCGAATATTGACACAAAAATATTGGCCAAATAGAAGAGACACAATTCGAATTGAATTGGTTTCATATGAAAGACAAGTATTTGGACCTGCAGTTCAAACACTTGAATGCATAAAGTCATTGATATGTGCAATCAGTTTTCGATATCTTATTTGTCTAACATGACATGAAAACTTGATATGTGTCTAATTAAAGTCTATTATATCGCTTAACTTATATGACAATCCTTGAAGGATTTAAATCGCTTGAAGCATATACAATTCTTGGTCCTAAAGTACCATATGATAAGTGTAATTTGTGCACATATGTATATTGTTATAACTATAAGCATGATAATGTGATAGCGGGAATTTTTACCTCTATGGAGATATTGAAAAGGTTATTCCACGACATTATATGAAGAGATTACATATATACAAGAATAGTGATTTCAAGGTGCAATATATTCATTCAAGTGATAATATGGCTGATTTGTTCACCAAATCTCTACCGATGTCAACCTTCAAGAAGCTAGTGTACAAGATTAGGATGCGAAGGCTCAAGGATGTGAACTGATGCTCTCATCAGGGGGAGTTAATACGCGTTGTACTCTTTTTCCCTTATAAGGTTTTGTCCCACTGGGTTTTCCTTGCAAGGTTTTTAACGAGGCAACCAAAAGGCGTATTGTTAGATATGTGTACTCTTTTTTCTTCTCTAGAATTTTTTTCCACTGAATTTTATTTTAGTTAAGATTTTAACGAGGTACATTATTTGTTGAATAGACATTCAAGGGGGAGTGTTATAAATAGAATTTACGGTGAATGTCTATATTCTAGAGAGATTCTAGGGTTTGTTACTTGGTGGCTAAGTCACATTTCCCATATAAATAGAGGGGTTCTATTCTATTATAATTAATCCCAAAAAGCAATAAGAATTCTCTCTCTTTCTTTGCAATATTCTTCTTTATTATTTTATAACAAAAAATAAGGATATCATAATTCATAGTAAATCATAAGTCCGTCCATCTGTTCAATTCTTGAGTTCACAAGCTATTAACTTATGAAAATTAAATTTCATCTACAACTCTGGTAAATTGAATAGATTAAATTAGTATTTCATGTGACAAGAAAATCTTAAAATTTGACATAATCGGTATAGTTCATTTTAGATAAAAACCAAATCAATTCGAACCATAAATACTTATTTAGGAAGCAGGCAACAAGCCAAGAAACCGATGATTAGTATGATTGCTTACAATATTGGTAGTGAATACTTGTTGGGAAGAAGCTAACAAGTAGATTTTTTGGCAAATAAAAATTATAGACATGAAGAAGATTTGCCTGTGTGCGACGATACGATTAAAAAAAACTTTTTGCTCTTAAATATTGATCTAATTAAGTAATGTAATTTATATGAAAATTTAATCTTACTATTTAGTATTTTTCGATGTAGAAAACACTATAGGAGCAATGATAAAAACATAAAAGTTCCATTCAATGTTTCTGATTTAGGGCCCGTTTGGCCATAAAAAAATCACTTTTTTGGCAAATTATTCCCTTTTTCGGAATTAATGTTTGATCATAAAAATTTCAAATCTCACTTGGAGCCTGTTTGGAAAGCCACCTTGGAAATGGATTTGGGTGTAATTGGATGTGATTACACAGTTTGGCATGTTTGTTTGGCCAAGTAATTACTTGATCAACATGGAATTAGGTATAATTGAAGGGGTGTAATTACACTCTCCAATTCTCAAGGGGGAGATGAGAATTTGTGGTAATTACACTGTGTAATTACAAGGTTGCTTTTTAGTTTCTTTCCTTTTTGTTTTTATTTTAATTTATTTTCTTTATAACTATTTATTTCTATTATTTTAATTTTTTAATTTTAGTTTTACTTTTTAACTTCTTTTGAAATTTTAAAATATATCTTTCTTTGTACATTATTTATCTTTTATTTCTCTATCTTTACTTCTTGTGATTCCATGTAATTGCTTATATTTTATTTTTTATTTATTTTATTATTTTATTTTTTTAAAACTACACCTCCTAATATTAGAAATAATGAGTCATTGCCAAACTTGGCATATAATGAGTGATGCAATTAAAGTGGAATTTTGTTATTGAATGTGGTTATAAACTTATCATGTTTCCTAATCTTAAGTTGCAGGAACTTACTATTATTATGTTGGAATTTGACATATGTTAAACTATTTTTCTTTTGAATTTTGAAATTGTGTTATATCCATGGTTCCAATTTACTTGTTTTAGTAGTATTCATGTTGTTCATTTTTTAGTTAGAATTGATAGATTAGTTTTGTGAAATATTTGAATGATGTTACGACGTTATATTTAAAAATATTAGTTTATTTTATCAAACATGAATTCCATGATGTTCTTACAAAACGTATATTTTTAATTTTTATAAGTATCTAAACTAAATATTATTAATTTAATATATATATCAATTATTTTAACAATATTAGTTATAAATATATGATTATTAATTAATGCATATTCACGAAAAAATATACATCTTAAATACCAAATATAATATCATTTATACTTATAAAAATTTATTGGCATATATTTGTTATATTAACTTTTAAGTTTCGATAATTACTTAATTTAAAATTTAATCTAACTGTGTAATTACACTTGTGCAACCAAACAGTAAACATGTAATTACATTGTAATTACACTATGACAAACAAACAGGTCGTCGTAATTACACAACTGCGTAATTACTAGGCTGTGTAATTACTAGGGTAGTAATTACACAGCCTAGTAAGTACGCAGTTGTGTAATTACGACGACCTGTTTTTCGGAAATTTGAAAAATTCCAAAAAGTTATTTTTCAAAATCTTCACTTCAATCACTCACAAAATTTCAAAAACAGCTCCAAATTATATTGATGTATCAACATAACTATAAATTTTAAATACTATTTTTATTTAAAAAATAATTTTATTTTTTTCGAAATTTCACAATTCTTATGTCCAAACGCCCACCAAGTATGATCCAGTCAACTTCGTTGCTGGATAAGAGTATGAACTTGTTTTACTTAAACGAGGGTTGGTCAAACAAATGGTGATTTAAACATTTGTTAATTCAAACTTAGCTTTTGGGTTTAGGGGGACGACTTTTGGCCGTGGCTCTTTCCGTTGGCGGTGTAATACAGCTGCAATAGGAAACATATTTGACCCCCGCCCGTGCCTACTGAGCCGGATAAACCAACTTAGAAGAATTAACTCTAGTTGTCGTTCACACAATCATTTAAACTAAAAATAGCCGAGAAATTTATAATATATGCATAATTTATATATTATAATATATAACTGTATATAATCAATATATAAACTATATATATGACTAGAAAAAATAAACAATAAATATGAACAGCTATTTATGTAAAGATCCCTAAAACTTATAACAGATAGATTCAACTAGAAAATATAAAAATATATGTAAAAAATTATTAAACATTTAGCTAAATCTCGAACTTATAGTTTTAAAAGTAAAAATGAGTTTTATTGTTAAAATTGAATTTAAATGTTAAACTCGTTTTTATACGCTATCAACGCTATCTTCTAAGTTATATGTACTATTCTTGTAACAACAAAGGAATGGTTGGCCAAACACAAAATTAGGAGGACAATTGCCTTGCCGTTTTAAGAAATACTTAAGGGCCGTTTGGTTCAAAATAAGGTTATCATGAGACTATGAGCCCGTTTGGCTTAGCTGATTTAGAGTAGCTGATAAGCATTAGGTGCTGAAAAGCACTTTTAAGTGCTGAAGCTGATTTAAAAAATAAGCAGTTACGTGTTTGGATAAAAGTGCTGAAATTAATAATATGCAGTTGAAGAACTGAGTATACGAAGAGTTATGTTTTAAAAAGAAGTATTTTAGGGATAGAATAGTAAATATTTTGGTCAAACTTAAACTGCTTATAAGCTGAAATTTGATAAGTTGGGGGAGACCAACTTATGACTTTTAGCTTATTTTTGGCTTATAAGCACTTAACTTATAAGCACTTTTAATTTTACCAAACGCCTAGATAAGCCAAAAAATGCTTATAAGCCAGTTTGACCAGCTTATAAGCTTAGCCAAACACCCTCTATAACTAAGATTATAACTCTGGGATTAGGATTATCTATTCCACCTTTTATATGTAATACATAATCCTGTTAACATGGTATAAAAATTATCCTGGTTTTAGCTAATACCCTCAACTAAATAAATGGTAAATTTAATTTTAAATTTTATAACGGGATAATCCGCATAGCCAAAGGTATCATTCGAAGTACCTGTAAGCTAGCCAAGGCACGACGGTTATAAATAAAATGAACATGTCCAAATTAACTTGATAGAATTGTGTAAAATCTTCTAATTTTTTTTCTTGTATGAATTTTTGTAAATAAGGTAACTAGATTATCTTGTATTAAGTATGTTATTCTTGCATATATCTTTGTAAAAAGAACTTAATTACACTAGGATAGGTATAGGCAAAACTCTTATACAAAGAGCCACATGATTAACTATTGAAATAGTTTATCAATTCTCTTTATCTCTTAAAAAATAATTAAATAAGAAATATCTTGTGACTTTATGCCGCTTATCTTAATTTGTTTTTCCTAAATTCTTATAATGAGATATTTGTACCTTTGGCCAAATCCACCTAACACCTAAACAGTAGACAGTGTCATAGTTGTATTAGTTAAAGGATTATTAAAATTCCAAGATCACCTTCTTTTCTTGGCTTTTACCTACCACCTAAAGCCAACCCCAATATGAAAACAACCCTTTATCTTTTCTTTATTAATTTTCTGACATTATCAAACACAAAGTCTAAGGGATCGTTTGGTTACTTGATTAGAGATATTATTTCAGCATAAAATTTCACATACCTGATATAAATTTTTTGGGAGGAAACGGTACAAAATACATAATTATAATTTGAATAGAAAAAATAATCAGGCATATATTTCATGTGCTTTATATTATTAATCTCTAATATCAAACATAAATGTTTCATTGGAAATAAATCATATAATTAAAACAACATTTGCAATGGACAAATATATAACCACCAAACCCCAATGTTTGGTTGGAGGAATTAGGGAAAGAAAAAGGAACCTGCATAATCAGTGCGGTGGTTATTAGCCATATAACAAAAATTTAGCTCAACATAACTAATGCAATATTTGATTGACAATATTAATAATATCTGTATTATGTTACGCGAATATTTACGTGTTAGTTTGTATGTAATTGGATATGAAATAAAATATTATG
The DNA here is from genome assembly GCF_001879085.1 of Nicotiana attenuata. NCBI lineage: Eukaryota > Viridiplantae > Streptophyta > Magnoliopsida > Solanales > Solanaceae > Nicotiana > Nicotiana attenuata. The sequence continues at coordinate 255,580 of NW_017671058.1, read as the reverse complement.
TATTACCATCAAAGGTTGTAGTTGGATACTAAGTATTTCTTCATCCTTAACGATAAATATCGTGTTCGTATCTTGAAACAAAATGGTATTTGGCTTTACCGTCTAAAATAAAAAATTTCGGCGAAATACAGATTAGTCGGGCTCTAAAGTAGGTATTGAATTTAAGTAAGAAAATCCAAAAAAAATACATCGACTCCTTGTTAGTTTTTTTAAAATAATAATAATAATAGTTTTATCAATAATTATTCACGATATAGTCCCTGTGTCATTATTAAAAACTCCCTCCGGTCCAAAATAAGTGATTTTTTGGTCTTTTTCTTGTGGTCCGAAATAAGTGATTTTTCCAGATTTCAAGAATGAATTAATTATTTTTTTCCTACATTGTCCATGGAGTAAATAGTGTTGGAATATGTGTTAGGAGTGTTTATGTGAGATAGTAAAGGTTAATATGGTCAATTTCATTGCTAATTAATGCTAAAAGGTGGATTTCTTAATCTGTGTGAAAACACCCAAAAAAATCACTTATTTTGGACGGGAGAGAGTAGTATATAAAAACAAACACTCTAACCAAACAACCCCTAATCAGCCGCACCAACCTTTCCCCTTAAACCCCCATTTCATCTTCGTTTATATCGTCGACGTCCATCGTCAAAACTATAAACACTCACCAACCCATTTTCGTAAACCCTCTCTCTTTTTCTCTTTTCTCTCAGCTCAAAAATGGCTACTATTTCTAAGCTCTCAAATCCAGCCCTCAACTACTCTTCCTCCACTTCTTTTACGACCAGATCTTCATCAACACCCAAATCCTTTCTTGATCTTCGTACCAACAAAACTACCACCTTTGACCATAGATTTTCTGCTTCTAAATTGTCGCTCATTTTCAATCCTTCGATCAGAGGCTCGTTGTGGTAATTTTTTTTCTCTCTATTTATTCATAGGATTCATTAAAATTAGATCATTCATTTGGATCATTTTTTTTTTAATTACACATAGCAGAGTTTTAGTTATTGTTACTTGTCTTATTTTATTCATTTACTTGTTTCTATTTACTGTGCTTCTATTTTCTATGTTTCGATTTGATCTCGGTTATATTCTTTCTATAAAAATGGTTTCTTGCCCATGTTTTTTAGACTGCCCTTGACGTAAAAAGCTTGCTGCTTTTCATTTTCATGTGATATGCATATTTATCAATTTTTTCTGCAAGGGTGCAGAAACTAGAAAAGTTAATTGAGTAGTCCGTTAGTTTTTTATTTTTACTAAAGTTGAATTCTTGATTGCTTAGAGCTCGTTTATGCCAAAAAAGTGATTTTTCTCCACACACACACGCACACAAAAGAAAACGAAAAAGACAGTTTTAAAAAATATATTATATTCAACTCTAAATTTGGTGCTCGGATGAATGACCCTTCAAACTCTTGCCTTTTGTATCCCTATTTAAACTTATCAAAAAAAATCTCTAATTAGATTGAAGTTAGAAATATATAGTCAGATATTTCAAATCTTTACAGAGAGAGGCGGATCTAGAATTTCTAGAATATGGGTGTACCACTAATGAAAGGAGGAAAAAAAAGTATTAAGTGAGAATTGATTCCTGTCCCCTTGGATAAATAACTCAGTACTCAACCAAGTGCACCATTTAGCCTCTTTGGAACATGGGAGCCAGCAGATAATATTAGACCAATTCTCAAAATACATACATAAATACCTATTTTAACGGAAAGATCATGGGTTCACGTGCCCCATAATTTGGGCTGTAAATCTGCCCCTGCAAATGCACATAATTGTTACTATGTAGAGGCCGTGCCAATTATTAGCTCTCTACATAATCTTTGGAAACTATTTCTTTGGAAACTTTATTAGCTCTTTACATAATCTTTGGAAACTGTTTCTGTTGTACTCAATTGTTTGTAACAGCATGCCAATTATGCTGATAAATTTCTACAATGTCACATAATATTTTAAAAAAAGAAGAAGATTTCAAATCCTTATGTGTCCCTTCTGCCTTAGTTTAGTTTGTCTAACATGTTATGCATTTGTACTGGCGCAAATTGGGTAATATTTAATCTTCAATTTATTTGACAGTGTCAAATGCTCTCAAGCTGATGGAAATGGAAGCACAGTGAAGAGAACAACTCTCCATGATCTCTATGAGAGGCAAGGCCAAAGTCCATGGTATGACAATCTCTGCCGCCCTGTTACGGATTTGCTTCCACTAATTGAAAGTGGTGTCAGAGGTGTAACCAGCAATCCTGCGGTAAGCTATTAACCTGTTGTCGTTTATTTCTGTGCCGTTCACTTATTTGAATAAAATTTCTACTGTTTTTAGTTTCTACTTGTTAGTCTACAATTCCATCAACCTACCTAACTGTTAGTTTGATGATTGCAGATTTTCCAGAAAGCGATATCAACATCAAATGCATACAATGAACAGTTTAGGTATGTAGATTTTGAAATGTTTCTCATTAGCAGTTGTGCTTTTTTTGGCAATAGTTTGTTGTTGAATGCTAGGGGTTTAGAAACCATTTATTTGATTTAACGTGAATGCCAAAATTGAAGAGTAAAGGAGGAGAGGAGGCACAATTTGAGGAAAGTTATGAGCGTTGGATCTTGGGAAAGTAAAGATAAACATTTTTGTTTTCCAAATGAATGTTGTTTGATCAAATACCCATTTAAAGGTTGGGCTTGTTATGTGTATTGCACCCTCCGACTCTTCCTTGTAGCTTTATATCAATGCCATTTTCAATGTTTATCACATTGTAATAGTGTTTGATGGACTTGCGGTAATATAAGATGTCGTTTACCTTTTTCTTTTTAAAGGGTCCTCTCAACAACATATTACGGGAAATGAATATATGATTTCTTCACCTGTGACTATTCGTTTTGCCTGTTTCCAACTCTGCGTATCTCGCTGCTGTTTTTAGGGAACTTGTTCAAGCTGGAAAAGATATAGAGAGCGTATACTGGGAACTTGTGGTAAAGGACATCCAAGATGCATGCAAACTCTTTGAGTCAATCTACGATAAAACAGATGGTGGTGATGGGTACGTTTCCGTTGAAGTCTCACCTAGACTTGCTGAGGATACAGAGGGCACTGTAGAGGCTGCAAAGTGGCTTCATAAGAAGGTTGAGCGGTCCAATGTGTATATAAAAATTCCAGCTACTGCTCCATGCATTCCTTCCATCAAGGAAGTCATTTCACTTGGAATAAGTGTCAATGTCACGGTGAGTTGATTCCTTGTTGCCTTTTTGACAACTTGACGTGTCATGCATGAGATTAAAGATTGCTTGTCTTCTCTTGCTTATAAAAGAGATAATTGTGTGGCACTGGATTAGTAAGTGATGAAGAGAATTATTTAATTAAAAAGGATTTATTACTACTGAACAATAAAAAAAAACACAAAAATCCATTACTAGTTAAGGTCCATGTTTGTTTATTTAAAGAAACTGCTTAAAATAATATGATGTTTCATGTTATTTTCTTCTATTTCCTGTTTGTACTTTAGTGGTTTCTGAATACTGAAGTAGCTCCTATGTCTATGCGCAGCTCATCTTCTCTCTTGCAAGATATGAAGCAGTCATTGATGCTTACCTCGATGGCCTTGAGGCCTCTGGGCTAAGTGATCTCTCCAGAGTCACAAGTGTTGCTTCATTTTTCGTGAGTCGAGTAGACACACTTGTCGACAAGATGCTTGAGAAAATTGGAACTCCAGAGGCTCTTGATCTTCGTGGGAAGGTAGCTAATACAGCTATGAATTTGTCTGTTCTTTTTGGGATGTTAGAGAAATACAAGTGACAGATAACCTCATGTTGTCTTACTTTCATTACAGGCTGCAAATGCGCAGGCAGCTCTTGCTTATAAGCTTTACCAGAAGAAATTTTCTGGTCCTAGATGGGAAGCTTTGGTAAAGAAAGGTGCCAAGAAACAGAGGCTACTGTGGGCGTCAACTAGCGTTAAGAACCCAGCATATCCTGACACTTTATACGTGGATCCTCTCATTGGACCAGACACGGTGAGTCATCTTATTGCCTTCTTGTTTGTGGTGACTGTGGCGCTTTAAAGTCGACGTCAAATCACTTTCTTGAATGGTGTTTTTGAGGCCATTATTTAAGTTCTCTCCTGTTAGCCTAGTGGGCTATATTTGTCTGCAAAAAGAATAATTCATCAAATCACTTTTCTTGGAGTGACCTCTAATGAAATATTACTCGAGGCATTTGCACAAATGGCCTTTTTTTTGAGGCCACTATTTTAATTATGTCTTTAGCCCAATGGGCTATATTTATCTGCAAGAGTAATAATTCATGCAATTACTTTTAAAAGGGAAATGGAACCCACTGGCCTAATGGGGACAGAAATTAAAGAGAGGGCCTCGGAAAATGCCATGCGAATAATCCATATTACCTTGTGTTTGCCTGATGGTTGACCTTTAATTAAATGTCTGTTAGGTTTCAACAATGCCCGATCAAGCTCTTCAAGCATTTATCGATCACGGCTCTGTTGCAAGGACGATTGATTCAAACGTATCTGAAGCCGAGGGTATTTACAGTGCCCTTGAGAAGTTGGGGATCGACTGGAGCTTTGTTGGGTCTCAACTTGAATTGGAGGGTGTGGATTCTTTCAAGAAGAGTTTCGATAGCTTGCTCGACAGTCTGCAGGAGAAGGCAAACACCCTCAAGTTAGTGAGTCTGTAAAACAAGTTTTATTGCTAGGGACTGAATAAATGATTAGTCCAGTTGCCTGAGTTTGCTGGATTTTGTAATGTATAATCTAAAAATGTTTGGTGGTAATACTATTTTGTGATAAGGAATTTGATATTGGTTTTGGATTTTGTGGTGGTTGTCACTTGTCAGCTTTCTAGATTGCAGTTGCCGGATTTGAAAATACCAAATGGATAAAAAGGTAAAGTTGTCTCAGTGTGATCTATAGGTCACAGTTTCGAGCAGTGGAAGCAGCCACTGATGCTTACATTAGGGTAGGCTGTCTTACATCATACACCTTGGGTGCGGTCTTTCCTGGGTCCTGTGTGAATGCGGGATACCTTGTGTATCGGGCTGTTCTTTTTTCTCTATTGTGTTATCCTGAGAGCTCGATTAAAGTACAAGACATCGTAGTTCATTACATATAAAACTAGAAATAATGTATCGGGTTGTTCTTTTTTCTCTATTGTGTTATCCTGAGAGCTCGATTAAAGTACAGGACATCGTAGTTCATTACATATAAAACTAGAAATAATGACTTTGTATTTATATTTTCATTGTTCACCTAAGTATTTATGCACTAATTTAAAAAGAACTTTGTATGATTTTGTCCGAAGATTCAAACAATAAAGTATGTCTCAATTAAATAAAAAAACTAATTGTGGTTGACTATAGAAGTTTTATGTCTCAATTAAATAAAAAAACTAATTGGGGTTGACTATAGAAGTTTTCTATATTCATTTTGTTTTATTTTGGATTCGTTTCACTCTAATACTAAACAATGATTCTTTCAAGGGAAATTAAAGGTTAGTTTAATTTTGTGAATCTCATTCTTATTCTTGCACGAACGTACAAATTTCTTATCAGATTAAAGAAAAACTTTCGCAAATATGGATTTCTTTGGTTAGTCTTTTACTTTTATTGGTCAAGCACATATTCTTGTTAATCCAACTACAACTATTTAGATGTTATTGGTTTGTATCATTAGATCATTCACAAGTGGGAGGGGATAGCGAGTAGAAACAAAATCATGTTTTTGGATGTATTTGGTACGACGAAAGTTTTATAGTATTTTCATCTTAGTTTTTATTTTGGTATTTTCATACCTAATTTCAATTTTTTTTTTGAACTGAGAGTCTATCAAATACAACCTTTTTTATATTTGGTATGACAAACGTTATTTTTCAAGAAAAATATTTTGTATCAAGGAGGAAAAATGACTTTTCATTTATGGGCGAAAGTCATTTCATTTACACCCATCTTAATATTTCATATTACTTATTCCAACTAATACCAATATATTCTTATAAATCTCTAATACTTAATTCAGACACTCAGATTCGCTATATTTAATATTTTAAAAAAATAAAATTCTTACCTTGAAAAAGGACTTTTTGGCATTAGAAGGGTAAGATGGTAAAATGAAGGGCAAAAGAAGAAGAAAATCTGAGGCCGTTGTTTCCTTCCCGCGAAGCTTCTCTCTCCTTCTACTATCAATCCATATCCGATAGCATCAGCTGCAAGTTTTGAGCTGATTTTACTAAAATGGCGACGTCATCCTTTTCATCACTGGGATCATTCTCACGGATACCAAATTCATCAACTTTTACCAAGATTTCTTCTTCTACTTCTTCATCCACGGTAACACTTACTAACTACTATCTCGCTTTTCAATTTCTTCTTTTTTTACTTAAATTGTACTACTAATTTATTGGTTTTATTAGTTGGGACAGCGGCAAATTGTATGTACAACATTTAGGGAACCAAATGTTGATTTATCCAGTTCCTCTGGTTGGTAATATTTTCAGTTTTTTCATGGTTTATTTTCTTCCTATTATTGTGAAATTTTAATTAATTTAATTCTTTAATTGGCCTCAGATGGTAATGAATGTTCGGATTGTAGAACTGTAGTCGATCGAAGGGGAGTGTTGTTGTCATCAGTGGGATTTTTAGCAGCAACCATTTGTAATGCTGGGAAGGCAGCTGAATTTGCTGACAGTAATATCTCTCCTATCCACATTTTATTTTATTTCTATTTTTTCATATTATCATAGGCGGAGGCAAGATTGAAACTTGATAGGTTTAACTTTTAAGATTCTTAGGATCAAAGTAATTATAGATTTGAAATTATGGTTTTAGACAGCATAAGAGTTGTCGCCATGTGACCAGGAGGTCATGGGTTCAAGCCTTGGAAACAACCTCTTACAGAAATGTAAGCGTAAAGTAAAATAGACTCAGTTTGGTCCAGCCCTTTCCGGATCCCGCATATAAAGGGAGCTTAGTGCAGTCGATCCCTTTTCACACACACGCACACATATATATATATTCGCGCTCCACATTGAAAATGCTGGTTCAGATGAACCCATTGCTCAAACGCGGTGTCCGACTCTACATATTAGCAATAATACTTAAAGTTCCTAAGGAGTAAGGACCTACCAGCACGCCTTTTTTATCTGTTGGCTGGGAAATGTGTGGTCAGTAAGCAGTCTATCAATCTATTATGTCTCAAAACCAAGCTAGTTGAGTTGGTCATATGAATATTCTGAATCCATTCCCCTCTGTTTGGGCTAATTTTATAACGATACTAAATGATTAGTCTTTCTTTTGGCCGTGGAACATGGCGACTCTGAGGCGGATGGAACCTATTTCAATGGGTTCAACTGAACAATTATTTTGAAATGCAGTGTAGATGCATATGTGAAAACACACTAAATTTCAACAAATATTATATTCTAAACACATAATTTCAAAAGTACATTGACTTTAGTGCTAAGAACCTAAGAACCTTAAAAGTTGAACACATCAAGTTTAAATCTTGGATCTGTCTTTGCCTGGCGTCAATAAGTGCAGATGGAATTTGAAGTTGAATATAAGCTGTTGAGAAAGATTTCTCTGTTTTTTTTCTTTCCTTTTCGTATTGTACATCTGGCTACTGGAGAGGAAGAAGCTTGGCTTTGCAGATATTTGCAACATCTCCTGATTTAAGATGCTCTAAAGATGTTTTTCTCTTCACCTCACAAATTACTTGTCGAGTAGATTGGCCATTACTAACTTGATATAGTTTTGTACTGGAGACCTAGAATCAGGGGCAGACCCACGTGGTGTCAAGAGGGTTCATATGAACCCGCTTCGTCGGAAAATTATACCGTGTATGAATATAAATGTCATCTAAAACAGAACAACTTTGTTATATATAAATAATTGAACCCACTTTGACATCAAAGTCATTGTGCAGTGATGGTCAAGTGGGTTCAAGTTTACCGGAACGTCCAGTGTTTGATCCTTCAGCTCAACACTTTTCTTTGCTTTTGGGCAGTTTTCAGCATTATGCTTGAATGGCGCTCAGCTGTAGTTACTTCAAATTAAAACTTAATTCAAAGTTAATTTATTTTTCTCTCACTGATTTCCAGTAAAACATGCAAGAATATTTGTTGAAATGATTTTTAATTTTGTAGTTTACTTTAGTTTGGTCTATATTGAAGTGTTTATCTGTTCTATATTGTCTTGTTGTTTTATATTATTATTATTTGGCTTATAAGATCTCTTCATCTAATTATTTGTATTTGTTTAGTTTATTTCACAACTCTTTTGTTACGTTTTTTTCCTTGTAAAGAACAACTTTGTTTTTGTCATGTAACAAGAAAAGGAATTCAGATTTTGTTACATGTTGCAGAGTTTAATATACTTTTAATTTGTTAACCAAGCTTAAAAATTTTAAAGCAAAATTTGTCAAATTAAGTAGATATTATCTTAAAGAGAAATTTAAATAGATTTTATAATTCTTTATTTTTTTTTAAAAAATGCACTACTTATTAAAAAAAGAGGCCGACTTAAAAATAATGACTTCATTTTGAGGTGGAAAGTAAAAAGAAAAAAATAGAGTAGCTAGCAAATCTTTATTGCTATGCCTGATGTTGATGTTGATTTTATGTCGGCTATTGTCGTGTCAATCTGACCCCGCCTATATAAAATTCTGGGTTCGCCACTGCCTAGGATGCTAGTTCTTTTGAGGGGTTTCCATTACATCGATTGTAGTCATTAGTTTGTTATTAATCAGCGAGTAGCTTGACCTTCTATAGTTGTCCTTAAGGAAGAGCTGGAACATTTTGGCTCTAAATTTGGGGGGGGGGGGGGGGGGGTTTGCTCCAAAAACTATCTTTTGATTTCTTTCATAATATAAAATGCCTATGTTGAGAGGAAACGACTATAATTTTTTGATTTCTTTCTGAACATACAGTGCCTGCATTGAGAGGAAAGGACTATGGGAAGTCAAAAATGCGGTATCCTGACTATAATGAAACTCAATCAGGTCTCCAGTATAAGGTTACTAAGACGATAGCATACATAAACGAGCTCTATCGTTTTTTTTCATCTATAGGTTGCACTGGATTTTGACCGAGTCTGACTAAAACATGCAGGATTTGAGAGTTGGAAGTGGGCCCACACCAAAGATTGGGGAGACAGTGGTGGTAAGCCTGTGATGGTCCACTCTAATTTATCTCTCGCGCCAAATTCGTTGTTTTAGTGGCCCGTTTTTAGCGATAATAATTGCAGAGAAAAGATAAGGTTTATTAATCAATTGACTTGTATTTACCTTTATAGAAGCAATTTAGAGAACTACGGTTCCAAGCTTACATTAATCTGAGTATCGTTTGGAGTTACATTTTTGTTTCTTTTTTGGTGAACCATCTTTGTTATCTATTGGATGCTTTAATTTATGTATCTTTAACAACTGAATTTAGGTTGACTGGGATGGTTACACGATAGGTTATTATGGTCGCATATTTGAAGCTCGTAACAAGACAAAAGGTGGTTCTTTTGAGGTACTAATCTGGATTGAATACAGTTAAATTGGGGATTCTTGCACAGTTTTAGGAACAATATTTGCAGTATTTTATGATACAATGTTCGTCATGTTTCATTATGCTACAGGGAGATGATAAGGACTTCTTCAAATTCAGAGTAGGATCCCAAGAGGTGAGTTTCTTTGGCAAACATCAAGTGCTATCCAGACAAGGGCGATTTAATTGTAATGCTATATGCCTAAAATATCTCTGATGTAAAAACCATGTTCTGAAATTGCATTATTATCAGTTAGTATTATTTGATTCTACCTCACTTGTCGGTTATGCTTGATCTTTTTCCTGGCACTTTTTAAAGCTGTGAGAAAGGTTTTCAACAGCATTGCTGTTTATCATATGTTCAGGTAATACCGGCATTCGAGGAAGCTATTACTGGCATGGCAATTGGTGGTATCAGAAGGTAATATAGCTGCATTTAGCTGATAACAGATCCATTTACCTTTAGTTTACCGATCATTGCATCCTTAAATAAAAGTTTGGACTCTTGTAACATCAAGTTTTGCTAAATTCTGGATTTTTTGCACTTGAAAGACCAAGAGTGTTGAATGGAAAAGAGAAAATCCACGTGTCGCCCCTTAAAACTAGGATAAGTCTGGTGGGATTAGACACAAATAGACTTTGAATGATTTTATATTCTCATTAATATGGGCTCGACTTGAATACAATTACCTGATGAGAAGCAGTGCCTCAGAGGACGGTAGTTGAGTCTTCACAGGTTATATTGATCTCCTATTTATATGGTCAATGTGATTGTAGTCGGGCGCCCAAATGCCTATGCTCTTTACTAAAATACTCTTTTGGTTGAATTGGTTCCTTTTTATATGTTGGATTTGATCTTAGCCAACTGAGACCTTATTTAGGCAGGGGCAGATGTAGCCTTACGACTACAGGTTCATCTGAACCCATAACTTTTCACATAGAGTGTATGTGTGTGTGTATATATATATACCGAAAATCCTAAAAGTTGAATTCATTACATGTAAATCCTGGATCCGCCTCTATATTTAGGGGGTTTCCAAAAATTAGCTATATTTTATCCACCTGTTCCAAGGAACGGCACCTGACAACGATGTTGCATCACATTGTCACTACTACTACATAGCTTCTTCAATACTATCTTCCCAAAGACTAGTGAGGACGACATCATGATGTATTCTCCTGTTTCATTTTCTCCTCGCAATAGTGCAGGATCATAGTTCCTCCGGAGCTGGGATACCCTGATAATGACTACAACAAGAAAGGTCCAAGACCAACGACATTTTCGGTAATCTCAATTCCTTATAAAGCTGAGTTCTACGGCACACACATCCGTTTTCTCTTAAAAAGTTCCATTTTTATATTTTTACAGGGACAAAGAGCTCTGGATTTTGTGCTGAGGAACCAAGGATTAATTGATAAGACTCTCCTGTTTGATATTGAGCTCCTCAAAATCGTACCAAAATGAAGTTGCTCGTTCAACTTTTACTACGACGCCCTGTTTAGCTGCATCAGCAAGTTTAACTTCCACTTGGACAAAAGGAATATCAGCCTAATGAACGACTGATTCGCCCCTTATAGAAAATTTACTGTCTTGTTTGAACGCATTAAATTGTCGATAGATTCATTTTGAAAATCAATGTAAACAATGATGGGTCTGGTACTGTTGATGTAACGACATCTCTTATGTTCATAAATTTGACTATTTATTATGAAAGTGATATTTCAGGACAGCATTTTGTTTGGTTTGTGAATAAGATTGTTGATTATTGTGTATTTTGGGGACTAGTTGTTTGAATTTTAATTTTGATATTGGACTAGTAGTTGTTTGAAATGTTACTGTTGCAGACTTGAAAATTACCAATCAAGACTTGGTATGAGCGCACTGATTACTTATTAGCTAGCAAGTCACTGATTAAAAAAAAATTATTATCAGATGTTATCTGTTCAGTCAACGGAGAGCTTTCGGCGCTTGACCGTTACTTTGCTTTTGACATCAAAAACCATGACATTCCAGTCAATTTCTGGGAAGGGAGAGATCAAGTCCAACCATAGCTCCATATTGCTTTTATCTGCAGATATGCAAATGGTTCCCCTAAGAACTAGGTTGCATATTTATGGCTGATGTGCGAGCAAAGTGAAAATAGCATAGGCTAGCCAGTTTTCAGACGGGTAATCGAAAAATAGTCAGAGCATTTGCAAAGTCATTAAAAAATAGCCATTAGTTTAACTGAAACACGAAAAGTTCTAGCATAATATGCTGGATTATGGAGCTCCTGCGTATAAACTTTCAGCATATTATGTTGGAACTCCAGTATAAAATTCCAGCATATTATGCTGGAATTTCATATATAAAAATATTCGAACTCCAACATATTATGCTGAAATTTTTCCGGAATTTAGCAGCAAGCATTTGTAATGGTGGGAAGGCAGCTGAATTTGCTGACAGTAATGTCCTCTCCTATCTACATTTTATTTTATTTCTATTTTTCATATTATCAGAAGCAAAAGCAAGATTTAAACTCGATAGCTTTAACCTTTAAGATTCTTAGGATCGAACTAATTATACGTAGAATTTATCGCCGTGTGACCAAGAGGTCACGGGTTCAAGCCTTAAAAACAACCTCTTATAAAAATACAAGCTAAGGCAGCGTAAAGTAAAATAGACTCAATGTGTTCCGACCCTTCCTGGACCCCTCTTATAGAGGGAGCTTAGTGCACTGAACCCCTTTTTCCACAATATATATATATATATGCGCGCGCGCTCCACATTGAAAATGCTCGTTCAGATGAACCCATTTCCTAAAGGCAGTATCCGACTCCACATATTACCAATAAAGTTCCTATGGACCTACCCGCAAGCCTTTTTAATCTATTGGCAGGGGAGTTTGTCGTCAGTATTCAATCCTTCAATCTACTGTGACTCAATACCAACCTAGTTGACTTTGGTTATATGAATCCTCTGAATCCATTCCCCTCTATTTGGGATGGTTTCATATTAATATTAAGTAATTTATCTTTCTTTTGGCCTTGGGACGTGGCAACTCAGATGGGGATGAGCCTTTTTTTAATGGGTTCAACTGAGCAAATATTTTTGAAACTCAGTATAGATGCATATGTGAAATACTAAAATTTCAAAAAATATTAAATTCTAAACTGTAATGAAAATAATCGCAGGGCGAGAACAATATTAGCGTATCTGTCAATGCAGCGGAAGAATTGTTGAACTCACCACCAAAAGAATTGCCCCAAGTCGAACTTCGAATCTCTTGGAAACAAAGTTAGAATTTCACGAACTAAATATCTTCTTGTGTTGATTGGGAAGAGTTTTTTTGATCCCACTCTTACCTTTTTTCTATAGTATTTCAGAAAAGAAGAAAGCGTATGTTTATATGGAGAGGGGAGATAGCAGTTATGGGAAAACTGTTCGCACTACACTTAAACATGTAGTAACATCTTTGAAGAGTCCCACTACACTTAAACGTGTCGTAACCTCTCTTTAAAGAGGTTATTTTAAACCCTATCTCTTCTAAAATTCTTTCTTTTCCAAATGGGTTGGGCCAGCCCTCATGGAGCGACCCGATACCCGGATCCAATATCCAACATCTCCCACTTTGCTCATGATGGGCTGGAACTCAAACCGGTATCATTATTAAATAACACACTTAATTCATACAGACAAGTAGTTCGTGCGACCTGCGAGTATTGATGATATGCTATAATTACATATTTTAGTCGATTATTACACTCTAATTTACTTCACTTTAGTTGAGTTTGCGCTTTAATCGCTAGTGTTTTGCACTAATTGTGCGTTTTATGCCTTGTAGGAGTGATTCCGAGCTATATAGATGTTATGGAATGAATTCAAGTGATTTGGAGCTTTGTTCTGAGTAAAAGCCCAAGGAATTAAGCCGGGATCGTGTTCAGGGGTCAAATTTGATAGTTAAGAACAAACGAAGACTCGAGTAGGCATATTACGCACTGTCTAGTAAAATAGACATAACTCCTTGCTCCGAACTCCATCTGGGCTATATAATATATGGTTGGAAAGCTAACTCAAAGGGCTAAAACTTTCATGTTTTAAGCTTTTCCAAAATTCCAAACAGAACAGGTGAAAAACGCGTTCGAAACCGCGACAGCGGACCTGGCGCGGACTGAGGCAGTGCACTGGGAAAATACCGCGCCCGGACCGCGACCGTGAGCGTCCAGACCTGAAAAATTATCCTTTTTCGCGTAGGAGAAGGTATAATTGTTTGGGCCGACCCTACTTGGTTATATACATGGAAAAACGGTATTTTGAGGAGGTTGGACATACTTTTGACATAATTTAGACCTAAGGAGGCCAAGGAGACCGGAGATTTAACCTAAGGAGGCAAGAACACACTAGGAGCAAGGCGGAGAATTCTTCTACGAGTTTTTCACTTCCTTCTTCCTATTTTCATTATTGGTTATGACTTTTAGTATTGTAGTTTTACATACTATTATGAATAGCTAATTTGTTATCTAGGGTTTTGATAGAATCTTTTGTAGGATGAATTCTTGTTAGGTTTTAATATAATTTAGCCTTTGAATTTATCTATTTGTTCAGCTACGTGTTTATTTCAGTTGATTAAATGTCCATCGATTGACTGTGCCTATTTATTATGTGTTGCTTGAGAAAGGATACATATTTAGGTGGTTGTTGAACAACGTCACTCCTAACGTATGTGAGAAATTAATACAACGGGTTTAAAGGCAGGTTTAGAAATAACAAAGCCTTGACGTGGTCATAATGAGCGGTTAGATAAAGCCAACTAGTGTAGTTCGAGAGAATATGTCTAGTAAATTGTTGTAGTTGCTCGAGAGAGAATTTCGGCACTTAAGTGCTCACGATCAGTAGAGAATATATTGGCAAAATTGTAGGGAACATAGCTAGAAGAATTCCGACAATTGGGGAAATCATAACTCTAGACCTCCTTAATTTAGTCTCCAACCCTTTGTCTCGTTAGTTGATAATTTTACCGCTTTGTAATATTTGCTAGTTAATTAGTTAGAAATATAAATCTCAATTTTTATAATTTAGAAAATTGTTCAAACTTGTCTTCTTAGTGATATTAAACAGATATAGCTAAGCCTTAGTTCTCTGCGGGATTCGACTCCGGACTTTTAGACCAGATTATATTTGCAGCGACCGCTTATCCTTTTTAGGACTAGAGTTGGGCGTGATCAAATTTTGGCGTCGTTGCCGGGGAACTAACGGTGTAGTTGTAGCTGTATATATTGTTAGGGTTCAACTTTTCACTTTTATTCTGTTTTGTTTTTTTTGTACTTTTTTTATAACTGTTGATTTGAGAAACATGACATCTTGGAATTATGGGAATTTAGGTGTAGATAATTCTACTATTGATCTCCATACATATTGTGAAGGAAACCACCCGTGGCAAAATTTTCAAAACGTTCCTGAGAGCGAGTTATGTGCACCAACTCAATCTTATTTGTGGAATGTGTGTGATGTGTGTGGTGGTAAAAATGGTCACTTTTATGGTTGTGCTTATATTTCTTATCTTCCCCCAACCCCTTACTATGATGATTTTACCTTTTCTTGTGAAGTTAACAGGAACAAAGAACCTGGGGATGCAAACCTGAAGGAGATCAAGGATATATTAAAGTGCCTTCTGAAACAAAATAATGAAAAACAATTGCAGATAGAAAGGCAAGAGGCAACTATTCGCAAGTTGGAGGCTCAATTAGTCAAGTGGTTGGAGCTTTTAATGCTCAACAAGCCAATATTGAGGAGAGTAGCCAAGAAGAGCATGAATTTGAGGTGTTAATTGGGGAGGTCAGAGTAGAACATCAACAACCTAGCCAACTACAATTTGAGGATGTCAATGTTGAAGAAGTTAGACTAGAGCCAGCCAAGGAATTTGAGGATATAAATTTTGTTGACTCTAGTATCATTGATGTTGAGGATGTTGAAAGTACTGAAGTTCATGTGTTTGAGCGCATTGGTCCACACTCCAAGCATTTTTCCACATTATGTTTGGATGATGATATGAAAATAGAGTCATCCGAGCCAATTGAAGAGTCAAGGAATGAGGAACAAGGTGCATATATTCTGGAATTCTTTTTGCCATAAAGTCAGGATTACATATCTCATACAAAGGCCAAGGAGTGCAGAATACTACATTATTTCCTTGGGCCAGTTAGATTCGTTCCACCGCTCCATGACCATAATCATAAGCTTGAATTAAAACTTGGGGTTCAATTCATAAGCTCGAGGTGGAGGCAAAAAGTGATTCACGTCGTGCCGCGACGTTAAATCAAGCACTTGTTGGGAGGCATCCCAGCTTTATTTTTTTTATTTTTAATTTAGTTTATTTTTTTATATTTATTATTGTATTATTCTTGTAGTGTTGATTTTTGATTTTTAGGAGCATGGAGCGCAAAGCCATTGGAAGGATGCAACAACAAACCAGATGGTTGGAACTAAGTGTGAGGTACCCGCACGAAGGACCAGGCCTGGGAGAAGTCTGAGTACTCCATGAGATGCGAGTGCTTCGGCCTTTGGCCTACCAGGGAGTTCCTTTTACCCTCTTGTATGTATGGATGCACATTGGGGAGGGGACAATGCACAATTTAAAGTGTGGGGTGAGGAGATTGTCTAGGTGACTTTCTATGTTATCTTAGTTGTGTTAGTTTAGTTGAATATTTTTTTTAAAATAGAAAAGATTGAACTTTTCCCGACGATGGATCTATTAGACAATTTTCTTGAGGGATTTAAGTCTGGAAAAAAAAATCTTTTGTCAGGTAGTGTAGCAATTCCCCCTTGGTTTTCCTTTGTGCCGCGGTTCTTTTCCAAGGATTTTATTTGAACCGGGTGTAGTTAGTTTTTTTTAGGAGCAGGAGCCAGTGTGAGATGAATTTAAGTGAAGCAATATCTCTTGACTTTGTTATGCCTTGAGAATAGTGAGTACTTTGGTTGTGATGCTTAGGCTCAGTTTTTGACTCTTGTATAAGTACCTTAAATTGTATGATCTTAACTTTGCTTAACTGCTTTAATTATAGTGTCTTGATGAGCCCGATCCGGAGTGAGTTATGTGCCATGTGTATGTAAGGTTTTGTGTTATTCTATGAATTGCATTTGATGCCTAGAACTTGCCCCGTGTGTTTGCAAAGTGAAATAGTAGTTTTGTTCAGTCTTGGAAGTGATATAGGCGTTTCTTTGTTGAGCCAGATATGTATATTTTACCCGCCTAATTGTTATGTATCGTAGTTAACCCCTTTGAGCCTATAATCCTGTTTCTTTAGCAACCACATTACAAGCCTTACCACTTGATTGAATTAACCATCTATTTGAACCATTGTAACCTCTCATGAGCACTTGAATTGTTTATGAATTGTGTAAAAGTTAAAGTGTGGGGTGGCTAGTTTGGTTTTTGAGTGGAACTAATGAAATAAGGAGAAATGAGCACTATTTTGAACAAGTAAGAGCCACTTGAATTGAAAAAAATAGTTGTATTGCTGTGGAAAAAAAAGTATTCCTTGATAAGTGGTGACTCTTGATGTAGTTGTGCTTAAAGAAGTATGGGGTAATATACATTAAGGTGAAGGTGGAGTTTGGTTTAACATAAGTATGTGGTTTGAATGTTAAAGTATATGTATTAAAGTGCTTAGGGAGGTGTAGTCACTCTTATATCTAAATGTATCCTACCCGTCCCGCAGCCTACATTACAACCAAATAAAGTCCTACTTGATCCTAGACTGAATGAGCTTGATTAGTAGAGTAGTACACTACGGGCAAGCCTATGGTGCATCTTTTGTGGCATATGAATGTTATTTCTGAGAGTGAGTGAATTCTTTCTATCTTGAGTTCCTAAGTGTTCTTAAATTTTATTGTGTGGAACTACTCTCTTTTGTTGTGTGAGGGCACTTGATTCAAGAAGGAGAGATAATGTCAGTGACCTCTATGTTAGAGTAGGTGAGTAAGTTGTGAATAATGCGTGATACTTGTGATTCAAATCTTGAGGTGAAGATGTTACGCTTTTGTGCTTAGTTTATTTTAAATATTCTTGGTGTGATGAATTAGGAGAATTGCTTAAAAAGGTCGTGTCTATATAAAGTGTAGTTTGATTGCTCGAGGACGAGCAATGGTTTAAGTGTGGGGTGTTGATGATAGGCTATAATTACGTATTTTAGTCGATTATTACACTCTAATTTACTGCACTTTAGTTGAGTTTGCGCTTTAATCGCTAGTGTTTTGCACTAATTGTGTGTTTTATGCCTTGTAGGAGTGATTCCGAGCTATATAGATGTTATGGAATGAATTCGAGTGATTTGGAGCTTTGAAGTCTGAGTAAAATCCCAAGGAATTAAGCCGGGATCGTGTTCAGGGGTCAAATTTGATAGTTAAGAACAAACGAAGACTCGAGTAGGCATATTGCGCACTGTCTAGTAAAATAGACATAACTCTTTGCTCCGAACTCCATTTGGGCTATATAATATATGGATGGAAAGCTAACTCAAAGAGATACAACTTTTATGTTTTACGTTTTTCTAAATCCCAGTAACAGGGTGAAAAACGCGGTCGAAAACGCGATAGTGGACCTGGACGCGGACTGAGGCAGTGCACTGGGAAAATACCGCGCCCGGACCGCGATCGTGAGCGTCCATACCTGAAAAATTGTCCTTTTTTGCGTAGGAGAAGGTATAATTATTTGGGCCCGACCCTACTTGGTATATATACATGGAAAAACGGTATTTTGAGGAGGTTGGACATACTTTTGACATAAGTTAGACCTAAGGAGGCCAAGGAGACCGGAGATTTGACCTAAGGAGGCAAGAACACACTAGGAGCAAGGCGGAGAATTCTTCTACGAGTTTTTTTACTTCCTTCTTCCTATTTTCATTATAGGTTATGACTTTTAGTTTTGTAATTTTTACGTACTATTATGAATAGCTAATTTGTTATCTAGGGTTTTGATAGAACCTTTTGTAGAATGAATTCTTGTTAGGTTTTAATATAATTTAGCCTTTGAATTTATCTATTTGTTCAGCTACGTGTTTATTTCAGTTGATTGAATGGCCATCGATTGACTGTGCCTATTTATTATGTGTTGCTTGAGAAAGGATACATATTTAGGTAGTTGTTGAACAACGTCACTCCTAACGTATGTGAGAAATCAATACAGCGGGTTTAAAGGCAGGTTTAGAAATAACAAAGCCTTGACGTGGTCATAATGAGCGGTTAGATAAAGCCAACTAGCGTAGTTCGAGAGAATATGTCTAGTAAATTGTTGTAGTTGCTCAAGAGAGAATTACGACACTTAAGTGCTCACGATCAGTAGAGAATACATTGGCAAAATTATAGGGAACATAGCTAGAAGGATTCCGATAATTGGGGAACTCATAACTCTAGACCTCCTTAATTTAGTCTCCAACCCTTTGTCTCGTTAGTTGATAATTTTACCGCTTTGTAATATTTGCTAGTTAATTAGTTAGAAATATAAATCTCAATTTTTCTAATTTAGAAAATTGTTCAAACTTGTCTTCTTAGTGATATTAAACAGATATAGCTAAGCCTTAGTTCTCCGCGGGATTCAACTCCGGACTTTTAGACCTGATTATATTTGCAGCGGCCGCTTATCCTTTTTAGGACTAGAGTTGGGCGTGATCAAGCATCAAGAGCTATAATATGTTTCAAACCTATTAAGGTTATTCTAAAGCTCTATGTATAAATCCGATCACATTCGGAAAGGATTCACTACTATCATGAGGATCTTATTACTCGCTATACCCCAGACATCACCTGCTACTCCAATAGCTAGTTATTTAATCCCTCATCCTCGAAAGAGGTGAACTCGAGTTCATGTTTAACTTTGTATTCATAATTACATTTGATACTCTCATGGTAAGAGTAATGGTCGACCTATGAATACAAGCTAAATTACAAAAAAAGAATTATTTATTTGTCTTCCCTTTCTACTCGAATCTTTCCATTCCAAATCAACTACTTTCCTAGACATGCATTGCATTACCGAATCACTCATGGCTATTAGTAACATGCTAAAATAGCAACACTGATTGGCACTTCAAGAAACAGTAAAAGGTCAAAGGGTATTCTAATAAAAGTTAATGTAACTTCTTTGGGTTCTTACACAATGAAGAAGCAGGGATTCTTTCTTCCATTATCCCATGGTCGATAGCACACGTGGTATGAAACACATGTTACGGTGTTCTCACCTTATATTGGCGTGTGTGTCTTATTCTTTTAATCATTCAACACCGTACAGATCTTGGTCTAGACACCTCCAAATATCTAACCCGAGTTTCTCACTTCAATAATCGTCAAACCATCTTCTTAGAGAAACTTGCATCTGGCTTACAAAACAAGTCATAATCGAATAGTGAAATTCGTAAGTCTGATTAGTTGTCAAGACCGACCTTTACAAGTAAATATAACCTTACATTATCCAAGGTTCTATAAGGTCTCATCTCTTCACGATTCTTAACGTAAGAGGCGATTGCTCGTGTGAGAGAGCCAATCTCGCGATTTGTTCGACACACTTTATCAACAAAACATTCATCACATGCATACGAGATATAAGCATAAATTCAAGAGTCAAATTTTGATGAGCATATTATAATACTAAAGTCATTTTACAATACACAAAAATGTTCATATCCTTCGCAAACCTAGAGCCATAACATGTTTATCAAAAAGGTCTCTAGATATCGCCTTTGTAAATTGATCAGCTATCATGCTTCGCGTATGAATGTATTGTAAATTTATCTCTCCACTTGCTACCATGTCTCTCACAAAGTTATACTTGATGTAAATGTGTTTGGTCTTGCTGTGATACTTAGGATCTTTTGTATATGCAATAGCCGCTTGACTATCACAATTTAGAGTCATGGGACCCTGAGAGTTCTTTGTAATATCCAAATGCTCAAAGAATCTCTTCAACCAAACAGTTTCTTGTACTGCAGACGCACAAGCCATGAACTCAGCTTCCATTGTTGAAAGGGTTGTACAGGTTTGTTTCTTACTTTTCCATGATATAGCACCACCATTAAGTAAGAAGGCATAACCGGATGTTGATTTTCTATCATTCCGATCACTAGCCCAATCAGCATCTGTATATCCTCTCAAGTATAAATCATTTCCACTATAACATAGTGAATAATCTGCAGTTCCCTTCAGGTATCTGAAAATTCTCTTCACAGCTTTCCAATGATCTCTTCCAGGATTGGATTGATACCTCCTAACCAGACCTACGGCATAACAAATGTCTGGGCGAGTACATATCATAGCGTACATCAAGCTCCCGACAGCACTTGAATATGAAACTCGAGACATGTCTTCCTTTTCATTTTCAGTCTTGGGACACATTTCAAGGCTTAAAGTTTCACCTCTCGCTATAGGAGTATCCATGGATTTGCAACCATTCATGCGAAAACGCTCCAAAATTTTCTTTATATAAGTTTCTTGAGATAGACTCGATAACTTTTTGGAACGGTCTCTTTGGATCTTAACTCCAAGGATATAGTATGCCTCGCCCATATCTTTTATGTCAAATGACTTTGAAAGCCATGACTTGATAGTTTTCAAATACTCCAAATTATTTCCGGCCAATAAAATATCGTCCACATAAAGAGAAAGAATTACAAACATCTCATTGGACTTCTTCACATAAATGCAATGGTCTTCATTGATCATGGTGAAGTCATATGAGATCACCTCCTTGTGAAATCTCAAATATCATTGCCTTGAAGATTGCTTCAGGCCATAAATAGATCTTTTCAATTTACAGACCTTCTTTTCTTGGCCTTCAATGATGAAGCCTACATGTTGTTCCATGTAGATTTCTTCGTTTAGTTCTCCATTGAGCTGTCTTCACATCCAATTAATGCAATTCCAAATCAAACGTGCAACAATAGCCAAAAGTAAGCGAATATAGGTAAACTTCACAACTGGTGAAAATGTTTCTTCATAATCTATTCCAGCTTCTTGGTAAAGCCTTTTGCCACCAATTGTGCCTTGTATCTTTCTATTGACCCATACGCTTTGCGTTTAACTTTGAGAACCCATTTGTTCCCAATGGCTCTACGCCCAGGCGGAAGGTCAACTAGATCCCAGACTTTGTTGGTTTTCATGGACTCTAATTCTTCTTTCATTGCTTTCATCCACTCACCTTTTCCAGGGCTCGATAAAGCCTCAGTCACAGACTTTGGCTTATCCATTTCTGTGGGAGATACCAAGAAAATATAATCTTCAATTTTATAAGTACGTTTGGGTATATTTTTCCTGGCACTCTTTCGTAGTTGAAATTCAGGTTCGTCAGAAGGATTTTGGGATTGAGATTTCCCACTCCCACTCCCACTCGGATCAAGAATAAGATCTTGATCAATTTGATTATTAACTGTGTCAGAAGACACTTGCTGACTATTTGAGTTCAATATTTCATAAAGAGGCTCTCCATTCTTTACCTCGCCCTTCTTTGGAAAATCATTTTCCAGAAATATGACATCTCGTGATTCAATCTCAGTAAAACTTCCATCCTCTAATTCACCAATGAACACATACTCTTTAGAGTGTTCTGAATATCTTATAAAGATACATTTTTTGCCTTTTGGACCTAATTTACCAAACTTGCTAAAGGAACCTTTTACATATGCAGCACAACCCCAAGGTCGTAAATCCTTTAAGTTTGGTTTATGACCAGTCCATAGCTCATAAGGAGTGGAAGAAACTGATTTAGAAGGCACTTTGTTGAATATGTAGGTTGTAGTCAATAACGCGTCTCCTCAAAAGGAGATAGGTAAATTTGTCTGCGCCATCATGGACCTTATCATGTTCAGTAGTGTTCTATTCCTCCTTTCTGCTACACCATTTTGTTGAGGTGTGTGCGGAATAGTTAACTGTCTGGTGATGCCTTTTTCATTACACAATTCTTCAAATTCTTTTGATAGATATTCACGCCCTCTATCGGTTCTTAAGGTCTTAATCCTTTTGTTTAATTGATTCTCAACTTCATTCAAATATTTCTTAAAGCATTCAAGTGCTTCAGATTTATGAGAAATCAAATAGACATAACCAAAGCGTGTGAAATCATCAATGAACGTAATAAAATATAAAGCACCAGACCTAGCCCTCACATTCATTGGACCACAGATATCAGAATGGATTAATTGCAATGGAAAATTACTCTCTTAGCCTTTCCAAATGGTTTACGTGTAATCTTTCCGGCAAGACAATTTTCACAAGTCGGTATTTCAATTTTAGAGAAAGAACCTAGATGTCCTTCCTTAGCCAATCTATTCATTCGATCCTGCCCTATGTGACCTAATCTTGCATGCCATGTAATAACATCAACATCATTGTTACTAGAATAACATGCGATAACACAACGGTCAACATAATAGTTATACGTAGAAGGATTACAATCTAACACAATAAAACCATCATAACGATGCCCAAATCCATAAAAAAAAACATTGTCTTGAGTAATTCTAAGACCACTACGACTAAAGTTCAAATTGAAATCTAAATCTAGAAGAACACTAAGTTTAGTCGAATCTCTGGAACATACAGGACGTCATGCAATATCAAAGATCGGCCACCACGCATATCCATTCTGCAAGTGCCTATCCTTTTGACTCCAAGCTTTGCATTATTCCCACATATACATGCTTTGGTCCAGGTGAAACTCGACGAAACTCTATGAGCGCTTCTCTATCACAGCTCACATGGTCGGTGGCCCCTGAGTCTACAATCCACACAGGATAAGATTCAGTTAGTGAAACAGTGCTAGAAACATATATAGCACTAAGAGATGCATTTTGAAATGCTACCTTTTTCGGCTCAGTGCACTCACGAGCAAAATGCCCTGGGACTTGGCAATTGTAGCCTTCATCTTGCTCTTGTCTTTCTTCTTATAGAACCGTTTTCCTTTCTTGGAACTTGGCTTGTTTCTTTTCTTGGAGGATCCTTCTCCTGTCTCCTTACCCTTTCCGTCATTTTTCCAGTTTCTCTTGCGCTTGAAGCTTGATCTCTTTGTACCACTTGTTTCTGCCACAAAGGAATTAGGTACAGCTTTAGCAGCACCAAGCCGCTCGTCTTCAAGCTCCACATGATGGGCAACATCGGCAAAAGTTTTGATGTTATCATAAAGTTAACCTTCAGATTTTCCCAATTATTGGGAAGAGACCGAATCACTGCCTGAACCTGCTGCTCATTAGAGAGAACATGGCCAACACTTTTGAGTTGGGCAATCATATTTGACATCACCCTTAGATGTTGCTTGACACCGTGATCATGACACTTTTTGTACGTGTCAAACTTGATTGTCAGCTGTCGAAGGCGAGTCACAGTCGTACCCCCATATGCCTCTCTTAAATGTGACCACATGGCTTGAGCAGTAGGATATTGCTCACATTCGTGGATGAGATCATCAGCAACTAAACTTACAATAATTCCACGTGCAGTGGAATCTTTCTTCTTCCAAATATTGTAAGTTTCCAGATCCCTCCTGTGTTGGCCAGTGTTACCCTCCTCTGGGTGACTCCTAGCATGGTTAATACTTTCAAGAGCATCTTGCTCTTCGAGTACATACTACATCTTACGACTCCAGATGTCGTAATTTTTGACCATTCAGGTTGTCACCCTTGTTCAAGTCAGCAGTGATACTTTTCGATGCCATGTCTATTATTAGAGACAATATTACAAGTTTAACTCATCAATATATACTTCAGTTAATTTATGCATGTGATTACACACTCAAGTAAATTAATTATAATATTAATTCTACATTTAGTATAGAATCGAACGGTCACTACGTTTCCATTCATCATCAATATCTAAATATTTTAGTTAATATTAAAGTCACTTCTTAGTGTGTACTTTATTTCAAGTCTCAATCCATTACAAAAAAAATGATAAACAATGTATGTAACTGGTGATACAAGTAACATAATTTAAATTTCATTAAGATAAATCACATAATAACAATATACAAGTTTGCTAGGACATACATGTACCAATCGAACACTAACTCTTGCACATACACGCTAAAAGGTGCAATGGGCCAAATATCATGATAAATCTCAGTTAAAATTTCACCCCAAGGCTCTCGAAGAGAGTCCCCTAAAATAGCTAATGCTTCCCAATCAGTAATTTCTACGTAATTAGCCAATTCAGCTCTTTTTAACCGAAAAATGTGTACATGTTCAAGAATAGAAACATCTGGGCCCATTTTTAATTCATTAAACTCCCTAAATTTCTTTTCTCTTTCTCTTCGTTCAGCCCTTCGATCCCTTAACTCATTTTGTCTCGCCCTTGGGATATTCCCGATGACTTCAGGCTCCGATTCTGAATCATTATAGAAATAAGTCCTGCGACGACGTACCCTTCTACGTTGTCCCCTTCCTTGACTTCGAGAACTCCCACTTGGAGTAATTCGAACTTGTCCCTGTTAAGACATATCTGAAATAGGACCAAGGAATCAGAAATATGGTTGTTACCATTTAATGCGACAACGTATGTCACAAATTTCTGGTATAAGAAAAAAATGATCATAAAAGGGTTTTTAAAGTTGGAAGATACCGTTTTTCACATAAAAAATATTTTCGGAAAGCCCAAAACGAGTATGTCATGAATATATAAGTTTTAGGCAAAAATATTTAACAAGTTATTTCAAAAATGCTGAAAACAGAAGCAGTTTTTCGTCAAAAATAGTCAAAAGCTACCAATCTTCAAAAAATCATATCTCACTCGTTTTTAATCTGTTTTTCACATATAATATATTTTCGCAAAGCCCAAAACGAGTAGAACATGATTATGTAAGTCTTAGGAAAAATATTTTAACAAGTTTTGGCCAAAACGCAAAAAACAAAAATAGAAACAGTTTTCTCTAAAACTTGTCAAAAATTAGCCTACAAAAAAAATCTCAACCTAAACTTATAAAACAGTGATTTCAAGACAATTTACATGAATAACTGAATCATTCAACAATCACTCTGATACCAATGTAATGAAAATAATCACGGGGCGAGAACAACATTAGCGTACCTGTCAACGCAGCAGAAGAATTGTTGAACTCACCACCAAAAGAATTGCCCTAAGTCGAACTTTGAATCTCTTGGAAATAAAGTTAGAATTTTACGAACAAAATGTCTTCTTGTGTTGATTGGGAAGAGTTTTTTTGATCCCACTCTTACCTTTTTTTCTATAGTATTTCAGAAAAGAAGAAAGCGTATGTTTATATGGAGAGGGAAGATATTAGCTATGGGAAAACTGCTCCCACTACACTTAAACGTGTAGTAACCTCTTTGACGAGTCCCACTACACTTAAACGTGTAGTAACCTCTCTTTAAAGAGGTTATCTTAAACCCTATGTCTTCTAAAATTCTTTCTCTTCCAAATGGGTTAAGCCAGCCCTCATGGAGCGACCCGATACCCGGATCCAGTATCCAGCATAAACCCATTATTTCAAAAGTACGTCGTGTTTAGTGTTAAGAACCTAAAACCTTAAAAGTTGAACATATCGAGTCTAAATATTCGATCTGTATTTGCATGGCGTCAATAAGTGCAGATAAATTTGAAGTTGAATATAAGTGGTTGAGAAATATTTCTCTTTTTTTTCTTTTTCCTTTTCCTATTGTACATCTAGCTATGGGAGAGGAAGAAACTTGGCTTTGCAGATATTTACAACTACTCCTGATTTAAGATGCACAAATTATTTGTCTAGTAGATTGGCCATCACTAACTTGATATGGTTTTGTACTGTAGACCTAGAGTGCTAGTCATTTTGAGGTTGTCATTACATCGATTGTAGTGCTTAGCTTGTAATTAATCAGCGTGTAGCTTGACCGTGTTTGACCAAAAAGTGTTAAGCTTTTTGTTAAACTAATTAATGAGAAAATAGAGGATAAATCATAACCAAGGATAATTAACTCTAGATCAAAGCACGTTAAATATGAGAATAGAATATAATCGAGCTTATAACCCTTTTTAAGATTATAAATGATATCGAACATAACGATAAGCTTACATTCTTGATGTACTGTTCCATAATGAAAGAACAAAGAAGAAAAAGAAGGAATGCCATTGATGTAACGACCCGACCCGTCGTTACGGGAGTTATCGCCCCGTTTTCCCCGTTTTATGCTTCTATATGTTTCATTATATGTGCTTGGAGAATTTGAAGTAATTCGGTTAGAGTTCGGTTAGAAATGAGGCAATAAGTCTCTTTGTGAGAAGGTTAGTTTGAAAAAGTCAACCGAATGTTGACTTATGAGTTGGAAGGCTCGGAATGGATTTTCGATGATTCGACTAGTTTCGGGGGATGATTTGTGATTTAGGAGCGCAATCGGAATTGAATTTGGAGGTCTGGTGTAGAATTAGGCTTGAATTGGCTAAGGTTGGATTTTGGTGAATTCCGGATGGTAGGTGAGATTTTGATCCGAGGGTCGGAATGGAATTTCGAGAGTTGCAGTAGCTCCGTTAGGTGATTTTGGATATGCGTGCAAAGTTTCAGATCATTCGGAGGTGTTTAGGACGGGTTTTAGATCAAATGCAAGTTTCGGAAGTTTTAGTTTAACTTAGGCTTGAATCCGTGGTAATTCGATGATTTTGATGTTAACGATAGTGTTTTGATGATTGGAACAAGTTCAAATAGGGTCTTGGGGTGTGTTGGTGCTATTGGTTGAGGTCCCGGGAGCCTCGGAGTGATTTCGGGTGGTTAAACGGAGAATCTTGATGTTTGTTGCAGGTCTGGTGCACCTGGCTTCTGGTATTTCCGCATCTGCGGAAAAGGAGCCGCATAAGCGGTTCCGCAGATGCGGCTAAGAGATCGCATAAGCGGTCCATTAGGGACCGGGGTAATTCCGCAAAAGCGGACGGGGTATCGCTTCAGCGGGTTCGCATAGGCGAAAATGAGGCCGCAGAAGCGGAATGGTGAGATCCGCAGAAGCGGATGTTTGGGCGCAAAAGCGGAAGGCCAAGGATTTAATGAAAAACTGCATAAGCGGTCATATGGCCGCAGAAGCGGTCCCGCATAAGCGGTTACGGGACCGCAGAAGCGAAAATTGCAGAAAGGTTTTAAAATAATATTTCATCCGCGACCCTTTCATATTTTTCCTCCATTATTGACGTTCTTAAGAGCTTGGAACAAGGAAATTCGAGGGTTTTGACTGAGAATCACTTGGAGGTAAGTCTCTTGGCCTAATTACTCGAGTTTATGGTACTTGTATCATAGAAATCAGTAGAATTTCATCAAAAACGGGTCAAGCTAGGGCTTGGAAAGCTGTGATGTAAAAATGGAGTTTGGAGAGTCAAACGAGCTCCGTTTCCGGTAAACTTTATACGTACGGACTCGTGGCGAGACGAGAAATCCGTTGGTGTGATTTTCGGAATTTTTCGAGAAGTGGGCCCGGGGCTCGGGTTTTACTAACTTCGTGAATTTTAGTACTTTTCGAGTATTTTTGATTGGGTTATGTTTCTTTAACCCATATTTATGTATTCGCTGTGATTTTGAGTAGATTCGATGCGCGAGGAGGTCGATACAAAGGGAAAAGGCATTGCGGACCAGTCTACGGCCGGTTAGAGGTGAGTAGTTGGTGTATATGATGGCCTGAGGGTTTGAAACCCCGGCTTATCACATTGTGACGCTATTGTAGGGCGTGACTCGCACCCCATGGCAGGTGCGGGATTGGTTATGACTGGGGATTGAGACTTAGTCCATCCCGAACAAGAATGTTTCTATATTGGCGACTGATACGCACCCTGTATTGAATATATCTGGGCTTATTGCCGTGTTTGGGGCCTTGTGCCGATCTGTAGCATCCTTAGAGGATGAATGTCATTGTGATAGCATGCTTTGTATAATCATTGATCTCAGTCCTGTGTTTAATGACTGTTATGAAATGCTAAGTCACTTTTCCTGAAGTTAAATATCTATAGTATATTCTTCTTAATAAATTGGAAATTGGGAAATTAATTGAATCTGTTACGTGACTCATATGCATATTGTGGACTGAGTATGGATCGGGCTGCACGCCGCAGCGATTGATATGATTATATTGCGCTTGGGCTGAAGGAGCCCCTCTGTACACACCCCCAGTGAGCGCCGTCGACGTTAAATGGATCGGGCTACGCGCCGTAGCGATCATGTGCATTGCATTGCATCCTTACATTATACTTGACTGATATATTTGAAGTTGTTTTGCTATTGGTTCGTAGTTAAGTGTTGGACTGTTAGTTTTAGCTTTACTTTGTGGCATTTCGTGGATTTCTTATCTTCAGACATTTTATATGCTTATTACTCACTGAGTTGGTAGTACTCACCCCCTACTCCCTGCACCTTGTGTGCAGAATCAGGTACTTCGGGAGCTGAGTTGAGCTAGCCGCTGGTTTCCAGAGTTCCAGGAGTGGTCGAGGTAGCTGCTATGACGTCCGCAGGACCCGACTCCTCCCTTATCCCTTTTTTTTATTTCTGTACTTTAGAACATACTTATTTTGAGGATTCTTGACTCTGTATTAGTTAGAGGCTCTAGACTCATGACCCCGGTCTTTGGGAGTTACAGTTTATGTCAGTATTTCGTATTGTTTTAATTGAGTATTAATATTTGATTTTAAGTACCTGATTAATTGGTTTTAAGCTTTGTGCTCGGGTTGAGAGAGTAAATGGTCGGGCTTGCCTAGCATTAGTGTTGGGCGCCATCACGACCGGGTTTGGGGTCGTGACAATTGATAGCTATGGGATCTATCTTTATTGATTCAGCAATGACGATTACAAAGATTCGCGACCAAGATCTAGACTTTCGCTTTATTTTCGTTAGAGATCTTCTCCTGTTCTTATGTCCCTCTTTCTTGAAGGAGAGAAGCCCCCTTTTTGTCTTCTTACCTCCTATATATATATTATAAGTATTCCCTTTTGTCCAACGGTCCTTAGCCAGAATACCATTATCCCTTGATTGTACTTTACGTCGCTCCCCTTAAGTATCACGACATATACTTTGCCGTACAAGCTTTCTGATGGCTCGATCTCGACAGTGGCCAAGATACTCATCGTTATTACGCCTTATGGATACGACCACGGCTTAGTAGACCCCTTGTCATTCCTTTTAGCACTAATCTAAGTGTGGTCACATTTTGGCCCATACAGTTAGTCCCTCCGCCAGTTGGGGTCGCCTCTTGGCGAGCTCAATGGGCGGACTCTGTCGATCCGAGAATTGGGAGAAATCTGAATGCTTTATACAAGGGACGAGCACCTCATGGTGAGGTAGCGACGTGACATTTCGAGAGCAGCGTCAGACCATCACGTCAGTTCAGAATGTCATTAATATTTCTCATGCGTCATTATGGCGCACGTTTTCTATGCATTGCATTGTTTCATGTGCCCTTTCCGTTTTCTAACTGGCGGCCCTTGGTTTTTCCGCTCAGGGCATTTATGTCCCTATAAATAGGGGCGCTCTTATTTGAATGTTACGCTTTTCAATTGCTTAAGAAAGAACTTTACAAATATTCTCCTTCTCTCTCATATTTCTGCTTCTGTTAGGATTCGCTGTGACCATTGTCTTTTTCCTTTACCATTTTCGTTTCTTTCGATCAAAGAAAAATGGCTAGTGCTTCTTTCCACTCTAATAAAGCTGTTGGTGCTCTGGTGCCGAAAAATGACACACCCCTACTCGAAGAGGGAGTGGAAATGGCGGAAGACGAGGGTTTTCCGATGGTAGATGAGGTGGTTCCCCGCCCAGGGAAGGCATTGACTTTAACAACCCTGCCGGAGATGAGCCAAAGCCCGTCTTTTCTACGATGGATGCGGCGGCGCTCACAGTGTTCAAAGACAAATGGGGGATTCCTGATCATATTGAACTGGTTCCATCTTTTCAATTCGAGCGAGGTCAGTTTAGACTTGTAAATTCGAGCGAGGTAGAAGTCTGACTTGCCAACTTGGGCGAAATCAGTTACGACTTGTAAATTCGAGCAAGGTCGAAGTCCGACTTGCCAACTTGGGCGAAATCAGTTTCGACTTGTAAATTCGAGCGAGGTCGAAGTCTGACTTGCCAACTTGGGCAAAATTAGTTTTGACTTGTAAGCTCGTATATTACTTCCTCTTGGTGATGGCCAGGGGCCATAGGAGCATCAATTCGAGCGAAGTCGGAAGTACGACCTGAGGTCGAATTGTTACCCGTTATGAATTCGAACGAGATCGAATTTCACTCAATTGGCGATGGCCGATGGTCATAAGGGTGTAAATTCGAGCGAGGTTGAAATTGTAACCCATTGTGAGTTCGAGAGAGGTCGAACTTTCTTTTCACTTGGCGATGGACGACGGCCGTGAGGTTATAAATTCGAGCGAAGTCGAAATTGTAACCCGTTGTGAGTTCGATCAAGGTCGAACTTTCTTTTCACTTGGCGAAGGCCGATGGACGTAAGGGTATAAATTTGAGCGAAGTCGAAATTGTAACCCGTTGTGAGTTCGAGCGAGGTCGAGCTTTCTTTTCACTTGGCGAAGGCCTATGGCCATAAGGGTATAAATTCAAGCGAGGTCGAAATTGTAACTCGTTGTGAGTTCGTGCGGGGTCGAACTTTCTTTTCACTTGGCGAAGGCCGATGGCCATGAGGGTATAAATTCGAGCGAAGTCAAATTGTAACCGTTTGTGAGTTCGAACGAGGTCGAACTTTCTTTTCACTTGGCGAAGGTCGATGGCCGTAAGGGTATAAATTCGAGCGAAGTCGAAATTGTAATTGTGAGTTCAAGCGAGGTCGAACTTTCTTTTCACTTGGCAAAGGCCGATGGCCGTAAGGGTGTAAATTTGAGCGAGGTCAAAATCGTAACCCGTTGTGAGTTCGAGCGGGGTCGAACTTTCTTTTCACTTGGCGAAGGCCGATCGCCGTAAGGGTGTAAATTCGAGTGAGGTCGAAATTGTAACCCATTGTGAGTTCGAGCGAGGTCGAACTTTCTTTTCACTTGGCGAAGGCTGATGGACGTAAGGGTATAAATTCGAGCAAAGTCGAAATTGTAACCCGTTGTGAGTTCGAGCGAGGTCGAACTTTCTTTTCACTTGGCGATGTGAGTGTTTGGAGGGATGGTGACATTTATCTGTTGCATTACTTTTATTGGAGAACATTACTTGTTGCCACATTGTTTATGCGTGCATCGGGGTGAATCCCGGTTTGTTCAATTTTGCTTTCATTGGAGAGTACTGTGCGTCGTTGCATAATTTTTATGTGTCGGTGGAGTCCCGGTTTATCTGGTCCCTTCTTTGCTCGGCCTGGAGAGGCTGTTGGCGGGACAGACGATGAACTTATTGCTTGGGTTACTGGGCACCCTGGGACTTCATCAATTCAAACGACGTTCGGACATGACTCATAATATTTAATCGGCTGAATTGGCGTAGGATTGTGTGGCGAGCATACGTGCAAGCTTTTTGAGCTCATGTTCTGCTGCTGTTGGAGAGACTATACGTTCCATGGACCTATTGCTTAGTCCAGGTTCCGGAGATTGTTTCTTCATAATGTCGGCCCGTTCTGAGTCGTTTCTGTTATTTGTAATATGGTAAGGCGCAGAGGGATTTGCTCGGTCATTGCCTACGAGATGATACGGTACGGAACGTTTTCCTGGTATGTTCGGTGGCGTCGTTCCTTGTTCGCGCCCCTGTGAGAATGCTCGTGTTCCTATCCCGAACCAAAAAGAGAGAAAGTATGATAAGTTTAACCCAAACGAAATTGCCTGTTACCTTGACCTGGTAAGTCGGTGAAGGGGGAAGGGCTCTATAGGGCTACTTGCTTCGTCCCGTGCTTGAATGGCGGTTTTGGATTTGGTAGCCGTGTTTGGCTTTGTCGTTAGTCGCGTCTAGGCTTCTCGTGGGCTGAACCTACTTTGCCCGTGGGGGATCTCGAAACCGAATCCCAATTTGATCCCATCCGATATGCGCAAACAATAAGGGAAACATGTCATATTTGTTCATAAATTAGATAGTGCGTATGGGTAAGAAAACAAGGCAGGATACGCCCGTTATTTCAAAGAATCACACAGTAGGCTATCGTCCCTCTTTCTTGAAAGAGAGAAGCCCCCTTTTCTGTCTTCTTACCTCCTATATATATTATAAGTATTCCCTTTTGTCTAATGGTCCTTAGCCATAATACCCTCATCCCTTGATTGTACTTTATGTCGCTCCCCTTAAGTATCACGACATATACTTTGCCGTACAAGCTTTCTGATGGCTCAATCTCGGCAGTGGCCAAGATACTCGTCGTTATTATGCTTTGTGGATACAACCACGGCTTAGTCGACCCCTTGTCATTCCTTTTATCACTAATCTACGTATGGTCAGATTTTGACCCATACAGACCGTCTATGGTCATTCTTAAGGAAGAGCTAGGACATTTTGGCTCTAAATTTAGGGGGGACATTGCTCCAAAAACTTTTTTTGATTTCTTTCATAATTAAAATGCCTACATTGAGAGGAAACGAGTGTAATTCATCGGTGTTTTTTGAACAGCATTGATAGGAAAGGACTGCGGGAGGACAAAAATAAAATATGGTATCCGGACTATAATGAAACTCAATCAGGTCTCCAGTATAAGGTTACTAATATGATAGCATACATAAACGAGCTCGATCGTGTTTTTTCATGTATAGTGTTTACCTTGAAAATGGTATTAACAATTATATTTGATTGTACGGTTCTAAAAATATGTGATTTATTTCAATACTAGTTGTTAGGCAATAGATGCTAAGTGTAAGTAAAGAGAAACAAGATATGCAAACCAATGTAGTCGCAAGGCTGGGCCTCAAGCTGGCTGGAACAGGGGCTTCGAGGCCTAGTTAGGGCAGTTAGCAATGAACAATTGATGAAGAAACAATGATAACGAAGGCCTTGAAGATAGCCTTTTGCAATTAATAATGGGCAATAAATGAAGAATAATAAATGAGTAATGAATGAACAAGCAATAAATCTATAGAGCAATTGTTGAACACATTTAGGCAAGAAAAGCAGAGAATGTTCTATTGTATTCAATATTCATGTGTGTTACAAAATGACAATGGTCCCCTTTATATAAGAGGGTGGGGATCCCAACATAGTACATGTCGAATAATGACGAGGAAATGCTATTGGTACAACTGTATAATGGCTCAATATGGATTTGTACTATTCTTGCAGACTTGGTAAGCTCTAACCACGTGTCCTTGGGAGCTTTCCCGCCTTTCCATGACGATCATCAATTTGTACTGCTCCGAGATTGACCACAGTGAACCTTCGATATGTTCCCACGAGGACGCACCTCGGGGTCACACTTCAAATTCTGCTTCGAGCTTCTCGAGGTCGGGCGTGGAGTGACACAGTAGCCCCAAAGTCAAACTCCCCAATTTTGGCCGTATACAGATAGTCCCCGCGTTCCTTAGAATGAAATGATAAGAAACGATCTTGAGTTCTTGCCTCTTCGATATGCCCATTGTGACGTCAGCCACGTGAGATCATTAAATGATGTGACAGAAAAGTTGTACAGAGATCTTTTCAACACGGTTCTCGAAAAGCCCACAAGCCGCTATTGGTCGCCCTTTCAACTCCTCCAATACACTTAGATGACTCTTATAAATATTCCAATTCCCTATCTTTTAAACTTTTGCGACATCTTTAAATCTTCAAATCTTTGTTAATAGTTTCCTGCCTTCACCCTTCTTCTGTGTTCACTTCTTACTTTGAAACTTTGTTGTAACCATGGCCAAGACTTCTAAGACAGTACCTCGAAAAGAGGAAGCCCCTTCTTCGTCTCGCTCGTCTAAGAGCAAAAAGGTAGTGCCTCCTTGCATTGTGGAGTGTATTCCTGGGCCCTTCGATACATCCTCTGATTTCAAAATTGAAAAACCTTCTTCGGTACCGGGCCGATGCGAGCCCATGCCTCGGTACATTAGTCTAATAACTGACATAGAGAAGGTGAAAATAGATTGCTGATGGGGAGAGGCGGTACTAGTAGAGATCCCTTCACCGAAAGAAGATATAACTACATACAGAGCTGGTTTTCTCAGCGTATATACGTATCCCTTTACCTTAGGTCCTGTAGATTCTTCTTCTCCACCGATAGACCCGGTGATCCTCGATTTTTGTCGACAATATCGAGTGTCCCTTGGTCAAATTTATCCCTCTTTTTGGAGAATCGTCTATTTGATTAGATATTTTTCAAACATGGTCGAGGGGATGCCTTTCACCCTCGGTCATCTGATTAGATTGTATAGCCCTCGTCTCTATTGAAGGGACCTAGTCAAACTATGGCATCGATCTACCAAAGCATTTTTTGCCAGCATCGACGAAGATAAAGACCGGGGGTGGATGAGCCGCTTTGTTCGAGTCAGGACTTCGGACCTCATCCCTGCCGAGAAGATGCCATTCCCTGAGGAATGGAATATGAGACGTAAGTGTCGTTACACCGATCATGTTTTATCATCTGAATGTCCTCTTTTCCTCTTTCGAACTAATTCCTTTCTTTTTTGAATTGATTCTCCTCTGGTTGCGTAGTCACCGTGTGGTTCCTCGGTGCGGTCAAGGACCTCCCGGGCTGGGTTAAACTTTTAGACTCCACCTCCTCATATGACAAGCGTGTTTGGCGTGATTTGGCCAAAACTCGATGGGAGGCCAAAAATCATGGTACGTCCTCATCGCTGTCACCTCTAGATTCCTTATAAATAGATTTGTTGGTGGTATGTTTGACATTTTACGCTTGTGCAGGCCTCGGGGAAGCCGTTTTAATGAGATCGCCGCCTCCTGGCGAAGAGGAGACCCAAAAACCCGCCAAAGATAGAAAGAGAGAGAAAGAGATGCTGGCGGAGTCCCCGAAATCAAAGAGAGCTAAGGCTCGAAAGCCTAGGGCCGATGCAACGATCCTATCTCCGGCAGTGATCACGCCCAACTATGCCTTATAAAAAGGACTAAGCGGTCGCTGCAAATATAATCCGGTTTACAAGTCCGGAGTCGAATCCCACAGAGAACTAAGGTTTAGCTACAGCTGTTCACTATCACCAAGAAGACAAGCTTGAACAATTCATAACCTATAGATATTAAGATTCTTGTGTTTAACTACTTAAATCACAAATTAAAATAGTAAATTAACAACTAACTATACTGAGGGTTAGAGAAAAGATTAAGGAGGTCTAGAGTTATGATTTCCCCTATTGTCGGAATCCTTCCCGCTATGTCTTCTATAATTTCGCCTAAGTATTCTCTACCGATCATGAGCACTCTTATTACCGTAAATCTCTCCCGAGTAATTGCGAAAATTTACTAGATGCACTCTCCCGAGCTACGCTAGCTGGCTTTTAATACAGCTCACTTCAGATCGCACCCAAGGCTTCGTTATCCCTAATCCCGCCTTTAAACCCTCGGCTATTGATCCCTCATATACTCTGGGAGTGGTGTTGTTCAACAATTACCTAAATATGCACTCTCTCCCGAGTTATGCATACTAAATAGGCACAGCTAATTGAGAGTTCTTCAATCAACCAGAATATAAACGTAGTTGAACAAATAGAGAAAAGCTATGGCTCAATTATATAAAAACATAACAAGAATTTATCCTACAAAAGGTTCTATCAAAACTCTAGATAACAAATTAGCTATTCATAATAGTATGTAAAACTACAATACTAAAAGTCATAACCAACAATGAAAAATAGGAAGAGGAAGGAAAAACTCGTAGAAGAATTCTCCGCCATGCTCCCAATGTGTTCTTGCCTCCAAGGGTGTTGTCTAACCCTAAAGTAGTGTCTCCTGCCTCCTTAGGTCTAATTTGTGTCCAAAATATGTCCCCCTCTTGTTCTTGGCCGGCCTCCTTTGTTTAATATAGGGTTTAGGACTTAAAATCCCATGTTTGCACTTTAGTCCCTGAAATTTTCGCTTCCTGCCGCGGTTTTACCGCGGTCGCGGTGGAACCGCGGCCAAACATGCCCTCTGATTCTTCAGTTGTCCGCGACCATCTTCTACCGCGGTTCTGCCGCGGTCGCGGCAAAAAACGCGATTTTTCACCCTGTTCCGTTTGGAATTTGGTAAAACATAAAACATGAAAGTTGTAGCCCTTTGAGTTAGCTTTCCAACCTTATATTGTGGAGCCCAAATAGAGTTCTGAGCAAAAAGTTATGTCTATTTTACTAGACAGTGTGCAATATGCCTCCTCAAGTCTTCGTTCGTACTTAATTATCAAATTTGAACTCCGAACACGATCCCGGCTTAATTCCTTGAGCTTTTACTCAGACTTCAAAGCTTTAAATCACTTAAATTCATTCCATAACATCTATATAGCTCGGAATCACACCTACAAGGCATAAAACACACAATTAGTGCAAAACACTAGCGATTAAAGCGCAAACTCAATTAAAGTGCAGTAAATTCGAGTGTAATAAGCGACTAAAATATGCAATTATAGCCTATCATCAACACCCCACACTTAAACCATTGCTCGTCCTCGAGTAATCAAACTCCACTTTTTTTATAGACACGACCTTTTTAAACAATTCTCCTAACTCATCACACCAAGAGTATTTAAAATAGACTAAGCACAAAAGCGTAACATCTTTACCTCAAGATTTAACTCACAAGTACCACACGTTATTCACAACTCACCCACTTACTCTAATATAGAGGTGACTAACATTACCTTTCCTTCATGAATCAAGTGCCCTCACATAACAAAAGAGAGTAGTTCCACACAATAAAATTTAAGAACACTTAGGAACTCAAGATAGAAATAATTCACTCACTCTCAGAAATAACATTCATATGCCACAAAAGATGCACCATAAGCTTGCCCGTAGTGTACTACTCCACTAATCGAGATCATTCAATCTTGGATCAATTAGGACTTTATTTGGTTGTAATGTAGGCTACGGGACGGGTAGGATTCATTTAGATATAAGAGTGACTACACCTCCCTAAGCACTTTAATACATATACTTTAACATTCAAACCCCATACTTATGTCAAACCAAAAATCCACCTTCACATCAATGTATATTACCACATTCTTCTTTAAGCACACTTACATCAAGAGCCACCACTTATCAAGGAATTTTTTTTTTTCACAAGAATCCAACTATTTTTTTTTCCAATTCAAGTAGCTCTTACTTTTTCAAAACAGTGCACCTTTCTCCTTATTTCATTAGTTCCACTCAAAAGCCAAACCAACCACCCCACACTTTAACTTTTACATAGTTCATAATAATTCACATGCTCATGAGAGGTTACAATGGTTCAAATAGATGGTTAATTCGAACAAATGGGTAAGGCTTGTAATGTGGTTGCCAAAGAAACAGGATTACAGGCTCGAAGGGGTTAACTACGATATATAATAATTAGGCGGGTAAAATATACATATCTGGCTCAACAAGAAAACGCCTATATCACTTTCAAGACTGAACAACACTACTATTTCGCTTTGCGAACACACGGGGCAAGTTCTAGGCATCAATTGCACTGCACAGAATATCACAAAACCTTACACACACATGGCACATAACTCACTCAGGATTAGATTCATCAAGACACCCTAATCAAAGCAGTTAAGCAAATTTAAGATCATACAATTTAAGGTACTTATACAAGAGTCAAAAACTGAGCCTAAGCGTCACAGCCAAAGTACTCACTATTCTCAATGCATAACAAAGTCAAGAGATATTGCTTCATTTCAAAACAAAACACAATGGCTCCTATTTCCCAAAAAAAAAAAAACCTACTACACCCGGTTCAAATAAACCCTTGGAAAAGAACCGTGGTTTAAAGAAAAACCAAGGGGTAATTGCTACACTACCTAACAAAACAAAAAATCTTTTTGGTATTTTCTTTAGACTTACTTCCCTCAAGAAAACTGTCTAGAAGATCCGTCATCAGGAAAAGTCCAATCTTTAAAAAAAAAAACAAACGACACAGCTAAAGTAGCATGAAAAATCACCCAGACAATCTCCTCACCCCACACTTAAAATTGTGCATTGTCCCCAATGCACACCCATACATACAAGAGGGTAAAAGAAACTCCCTGGTAGGCCAAAGGCCGAAGCACTAGCAGTTCATGGGGTACTCAGACTTCTCCCAAGCTTGGTCCTTCGTGTGGGTACCTCACACTTAGTTCCAACCATTTGGTTTGCTGATGCATCCTTCCAATACATTTGCTTTCCATGCTCCTAGAAAATAAAAAAATTGACACTACAAAAATAATACAATAAAAAAAATAAAAATAAAAAAAATAAAAGAAAGCAATAAAGCTGGGTTGCCTCCCAACAAGCGCTTGATTTAACGTCGCGGCACGACGTGAATCACTTTCTGCCTCCACTTTGAACTTATGAATCGGACCCCAAGTTTTGATTCTGCTCTATGATCATGCTCCTGGGGTGGTGGAACGAATCTGACTGGCCCAATAAAATAATGTAGTATTCTGCACTTCTTGGCCTTTAGATGAGGTGTGTAATCCCGATTTTCTGGCAAGAAGAATTCCGGAATGTAAGCACTTTGTTCCTCATTCCTCGACTCCTCAAATGGCTCGGACGACTCTATTTCCATATCATCATCTAAACACAATGTGGAAAAATGCTTGGAGTGAGGACCAATGCGCTCAACTACAAGAACATTGGGACTATCTACATTCTCAACACTAATGACAATAGAGTCAACTAAATATGTATCCTCAATATCCTTGGTTGACTCTAGTATCTCTTCTACAACATCGACATCCTCAAAATCTAGTGCGATTGATTGTTGGTGTTCTACTCTAGCCTCCTCCTCTAGCTCATCAATTTCTGTATCTAATTCACGCTCTTCTTGGATACTATTCACAATATTGGCTTGTTGAGCATTAAAAACTTCAACCAGTTGACTCATGTGAACTTTCAAGTTGTGAATAGTTTCCTCCTGCCTTTCTATCCGCAGTAGTAATTTACTCTGTTGTTCCAAAATGCACTTTAACATATCTTCGAGCTTCTTTAGGTCAGCTTCCCTAGGTTCTTTATTCCTATTAACTTCACCAGAAAAAGAAGAACCATCAAAGTAAGGGGTTGGGGGAAGGTAAGAAATATAAGCACAACCGTGAAAGTGACCATCTTGACCACCACACATATCACACACATTCCACACATAAGATTGAGTTGGTACACAAAACTCGCTCTCAGGAATATTTTGATAATTTTGCCTGGGTGGTTTCCTTCACAATATGTATAAGGAGGATCAAAAGTAGAATTACCAACAACAAAATTCTCATAATTCCATGATGTCATGTTTCTCAAATAAACAAATAAAACTAAAATAAAAAAAATAAAAAAAATCAAATAATAAAATAAAAGTTCAAACTTGAAACCTAGCAATATGTACACCTACAACTACACCGTTAGTTCCCCGGCAACGGCGCCAAAATTTGATCACGCCCAACTATGCCTTATAAAAAGGACAATGCGGTCGTTGCAAATATAATCCGGTTTACAAGTCCGGAGTCGAATCCCACAGAGAACTAAGGTTTAGCTACAGCTGTTCACTATCACCAAGAAGACAAGCTTGAACAATTCCTAACTTATAGATATTAAGATTCTTGTGTTTAACTAATTAACTAACAAATTAAAATAGTAAATTAACAACTAACGATACTGAGGGTTAGAGAAAAGATTAAGGAGGTCTAGAGTTATGATTTCCCCAATTGTCGGAATCCTTCCCGCTATGTCTTCTATAATTTCGCCTAAGTATTCTCTACCGATCATGAGCACTCTTATTACCGTAAATCTCTCCCGAGTAATTACGACAATTTACTAGACGCACTCTCCCGAGCTACGCTAGCTAGCTTTTAATACAGCTATCTTCAGATCGCACCCAAGGCTTCGTTATCCCTAATCCCACCTTTAAACCCTCGGTTATTGATCCCTCATATACTCTGAGAGTGGTGTTGTTCAACAATTACCTAAATATGCACTCTCTCCCGAGTTATGCATACTAAATAGGCACAGCTAATTGAGAGCTCTTCAATCAACCAGAATATAAACGTAGTTGAACAAATAGAGAAAAGCTATGGCTCAATTATATAAAAACATAACAAGAATTTATCCTACAAAAGGTTCTATCAAAACTCTAGATAACAAATTAGCTATTCATAATAGTATGTAAAACTAAAATACTAAAAGTCATAACCAACAATGAAAAATAGGAAGAGGAAGGAAAAACTCGTAGAAGAATTCTCCGCCTTGCTCCCAATGTGTTCTTGCCTCCAAGGGTGTTGTCTAACCCTAAAGTAGTGTCTCTCTGCCTCCTTAGGTCTAATTTGTGTCCAAAATATGTCCCCCTCTTGTTCTTGGTCGGCCTCCTTTGTTTAATATAGGGTTTAGGACTTAAAATCCCATGTTTTGCACTTTAGTCCCTGAAATTTTCGCTTCCTGCTGCGGTTTTGCCGCGGTCGCGGTGGAACCGCGGCCAAACATGCCCTCTGATTCTTCAGTTGTCCGCGACCATCTTCTACCGCGATTCTGCCGCGGTCGCGGCAAAACCGCAGTTTTTCACCCTGTTCCGTTTGGAATTTGGAAAAACGTAAAACATGAAAGTTGTAGCCCTTTGAGTTAGCTTTCCAACCATATATGTGGAGCCCAAATGGAGTTCTGAGAAAAAGTTTATGTCTATTTTACTAGACAGTGCGCAATATGCCTCCTCAAGTCTTCGTTCGTACTTAATTATCAAATTTGACCTCCGAACACGATCCCGGCTTAATTCCTTGAGCTTTTACTCAGACTTCAAAGCTTCAAATCACTTAAATTCATTTCATAACATCTATATAGCTCGGAATCACACCTACAAGGCATAAAACACATAATTAGTGCAAAACACTAGCGATTAAAGCGCAAACTCAATTAAAGTGCAGTAAATTCGAGTGTAATAAGCGACTAAAATATGCAATTATAGCCTATCATCAGGAAGTTGCTGATAGTCTTCATACTGAAGACGAAGACGATGACGGTTGCCCACTGGTACATAGGGCAAGACGAAGCGCTGATGCTTCGGAGGTTGCCGGGCAAAAGACTGCCGAGTCAGAGGTGGCCGATGCGGTCCCACCTCGTATTGAGGAGACCCTCGAGGAGGGTTTGGATGCAGTCCCCGAGCTGACCATTAAAAAGGATACAACTTGTGCCGATGAGTACTTGGTTGGCGCATTAAGAGGATCCCGCTCTGAGGCCCTTCG
This sequence comes from Nicotiana attenuata, assembly GCF_001879085.1. Classification (NCBI taxonomy): domain Eukaryota; kingdom Viridiplantae; phylum Streptophyta; class Magnoliopsida; order Solanales; family Solanaceae; genus Nicotiana; species Nicotiana attenuata. The sequence goes on along the minus strand of NW_017671058.1, from coordinate 213,871 downwards.
AAGGCGAGAGGAAGCCCCGATAGAGGTTGATGTCATAGGCGATCTTCAATCAGGCCCGTTGTTTTCCTCAAGGCAAATACGGGATGCCCAGAACAGGGAGACTCCCAATGTGGGGGCATCCCGGGGAGAAGATAATGCATTTGGAGATTTTTTTTGCCGGTGTTGAAGAGGATGCTGATCTCGATGCTTCAATCGTTCTCGAGGAGGCCGCAAAACTCCAAAGATAGGTGATTTTTGACATAACCTTTGTGCCTTGAGTTTTGATCTTTGTTTTTCTAACTTTTTTCCTTCGTGCTATAGGTCACGATGTTGTACGACCAGTCCTTCTCTGAGTTACGAGCTGAACTGACTCATTGTGAGGGGGAGTTCGATAAGCTCGCTTCGGAGCCGAATGAGCTAAAAACTCTATTCGCCCGAAGGGAAGAGGAACTGAACAACCTTTGAGCAAGTTCGGAGAAAGTGCTCCAAGAGCGGGCCAACTTCATCGAGCAGGTAGTTCGGTAGTCATGAGCCTGCCTTTTGTTTTCATAACTCGGTGTTTATTACCTTGACTCGGCATTTGCAGATTGAGTGAAATGATGCCCTAGCGGGGTAGCTTCAGGAAGAGATTGCGGCCAAAGATGTCGAGATCCTTGAGCTGAAGCCGTACAAGGATAGCATGGCCATGGAAAGGGATACTCTTCGAGAGGACCTGGCCTCGACTCAGAGTCTTCTTCAAGGTGCTAAAGAGGAGGCTCTCAAATTCAAGGTGCTTCATACTGAGTCGGCTGCCGCGTTATCCACGGCCAAGTCTGAAGCCGATGCACTCATATTCTCGTATTGGGAAGATGCTGCTGCCACGAATACTCGAGCCAGGGAGATATCTGAAAAGGCCGAGCTCAAACTGGCTCGCGCCCTCGCACATGCTCGATTAGAAGCTCGGAGACAAGCCTTTGAAGAAGTGCACGCCAAGGGTTTCGATCTCTCTTTTGAGATCGAAGAAGCGAAGGCCTTGGAAGAGGAGTCGGCAGCTCCAACTACTTCGGACGAGGGCTCCGCTAGTAGCTCGGGGAGTAGCGAAGATGAAGACTAGGCCACCTTTGCTCTTTTTACTTCTTCTTCTTTTGTATGTGGACTCCGCGTGGGAGTTTTGTAAATTCACCTTTGTAAATATATTTTTGGAATGCGAAGGATTTTCTTGCTTAATATCTTCAAAGTTTTTCCTTTTTAGTGTTCATGCCAAAGTCAAGCTTCGAACTTGAATTTAACTCATTCGGGCTCGGTCTTGGAGTAACAGAGACCCTTGAGGTTGGGTTGTTCTGGTTTCAATCGCATACCTTCCCTCGGTTGGGTTGGTAAGAATTTATTTGACTCCTCGATCCCTCGAACACTGTGTGGTGACGTCATTCCTGTGATATGACCATGAAGTGACCGAAGTGGCCCCATCGGTATATTTTCCCAAAAGGTCATAATTGCTTTGTCCGAGCTGATTGGCTATCAAAGTTAATGAATAGTCGCCGCTCTTCTTATATATACTTGCTTTCCTTTCATTGAGGGCTTTGCCGCTTTGTGCAACTACCTTTCTCTATAGAGTTCCTTTTTTTTTCCTGGTTCTAGTGCCGCATTAGATCAAAGCTTTCGCCTGAGTTTTCATCTTCCCTTTCTTGTTTTGAAGGAATCATGGCTACCATGCCCAAATCCGCTCACCAGAAAGAGGGAAGTCCCACCTCTGCTTCTCGCCCGGCCGGTAGTGTGATAACTGTGATTTTAACACGTTTTATGCCCATACTTGCCTATGCCTTATGTATGAATTGTCTTAAAATAGACCCAGAATGCTTACAAAGTGCGCTTGATTGCAGGTTTGAGCGACAAGATGACGAAAGTCAAAAACCAGCTCGAAACAGAGTGAAACCTGCTCAAGTATCAAAAATCATTGAAGTAGGGACAGGAGGACCTAGCGCGGACCGCACTAATTTGCTGCACGGCCACGCTAGGAGATTCAGAGAGCACCCATTTCAGGAGTCTCCAAGCGCGGTCAGCGCTTGTTCTACGCGGTCAGCGCTGGTGTCTACGCGGTCGCGCTTCAATGTTGTGCGGTCCGCGCTCATTAGCCTGTGCGGCCGCGCTACTTCTTTGTGCGGTCCGCGTCCCCAATTCCAGAAGTGAATGATAGAAGGCCAAGACCCCTACGCGGCCGCGCTGCATTTATGCACGGTCCGCGCCAGCCCCGCAGGGGTATTTTTGTCCGATTTTTCCGGCATAGTATAAATAGAATATTTTATTATTTCTAGGTTAAGTTTTAGACATCAGATAGCAGCAGCACTCGTGAGATTCAAGTTTTAGCCTATTTTGGGCATTTTAACCTTGTTTTAACGTGAATTCGTGTAGATTAACTTCCTAGTTAATTATTATGTTGATTTTATCTACTTCTTCTTTAATTTCTGTTGCCATTATGTCTAGCTAAACCCATTAGCTAGGGTTGTGGCTCAACCCTAGTGTGGGTAATTAATGGGTGTGATTGTTTAGTGCTTGAATGATGTTGGGTGTTTGATATTTGGGTTGATTTTATGTTTTAACTAGGATTTGGTGGTTGCAAACACTAAGTCTAGCTTAGTGAGTCTTGACTCTTCTTGAGAAAGAGTGTCTATGACTCCAAAGTTAACCCAACAAGGAATTGGGATGGACCCATGAGAATGGTAGTCCCAATTAACGGGTAAGACCTCGAGAGAGTGATTACCCAACTTGAACCCTAAGTTGCTTGGTTTGTTAGCCTACCCAATTGGTCTCGAGAGAGTCAATTGGGCAAAATCACTCTTTCTACCGAGAGGTGTGAGAGTGAATGCTATCGTGCAACGGTTATATCATAAGCCCCATAATCATCATTCTCGTATTAGGAATCTCGACCCGTTAGTTGACCACCTAGGTAAATGCCACGACCCTAGTGTCTTTCTCTATCTTGCATACAACCTAGAGTTACTATCTTAGCATAATTTAGTAATAATTAGTAGTTGTTAAATTGTAGTTGATAATCACAAAAACCCAAAAATGATAGAAGATCAATTAGAAGCAAACACGCAATTCTAGGCTAAACAAATATCCAACTCCCTTTCTAACTCCCTGTGGAAATTGACCCCGATACCACTATTGGGTAAAAGTATTAGCGCCCACTCTTCCTAAGGTTGAGTCCGCTGCGACCTAATCACTTACCAGTTAAGCAAGAAAGCAAGTAGATATGCTACAGCAGTTAAGTTCCAGAATCATTTGGCCTTGGCTTTCAGCCGGCCAAGACCAGAAACAATGAGCACAGAATCAGAGTAAAAGAACTAAGTTTTAGTGAGAGTATGAGAGTTCGAGTCTTGTCTGAAGGGTGAGAGGGGAAAGGGTTTAAATAGTGTTCAATTAGGCAGACAAATAAGGGAATAAATCAAACATACAAAAATAAGGAAAGAAAATAAATCCAGAATCAATTGAAGTCAGAGTTCAGTCAATTAACGAGTAATCAGGCAAGTATTACTTAGAATAAGGTAAGTGTCATATAGAATCAACTGTCAATCAGCGCATAAGGTAAAGAAGTAAAGGAACAAGGTAGGGTGAACAAAATAAGGAAAATATTAGTACTATACGAGAAAGGAAAGAGTAAACGGAAGTCAGTAAAAGGTTTCAACCCTAATTTTCGGGTAAAACCATAAAATCAACGGAGATAAAGGGCAAGAGTCTCATGTTTCATAGGATGAACATAGACAGGAACATGTTTAGATAATACACAATCGAAACAGATATGGCCCCAAAATAAAAAAGGTTTGAAACCCTAATTTTAGGTAAGCCATAAAATCGATAAAAACAAAGGCAAAGAATCAAGTATTTTAGTAAAATGAACATAGACAGGGGTTATTCATAGAATCGTACCAGATCTGGTTTGATTAAAGAAGATTTGAAACCCTAAATTGGGTAACTAAAAGATTTAACAAAAAATAAGCAGATTTATATCGAATAACATAAAAAAATAAGGTTAAAACCAGTTTTGGGTTTGAATCGGAAAGATCTGAAAACCCTAACCTTAGGGTTAAGTAAGAATCCACAATATATATATATATATATATATATATATATATATATATATGAAAATATTCGTACTTACAGAGGTTAGAGTGAACACAGACGGAAATAATCAATAGGTTAGAGATTTTGAACCAGATTTGGTTCGTATCTCTCTGGATTTGCTTGCCATTTTAGGAAAGTTGTTATGTAACACCAAAGAACGGGTAGCCAGTAAGGAAATAGGACCAAATAAGGCAAGGAATCACAGGTTGATTCCATTTCTGGGGTTAGAATCAGAGGGGAGATGGGAGTGAGTCGCTAGGGTTTCAGAAGAGAAAGGGGGGGGGATGAGAGAGATTGAGGGCGGCGCAGTGGGTGAAATCGGGTTAGGGTTAGACCGGGTAGGATATAATTAAAAGGGATTGGGGTGTTGTGAGCCGTTGATCTTCAGAGATCAACGACTATGATTTTAAAAAGGGAATTGGGTCGGGTTTTTCAAACGGGTATGGGTCTAGGTCATGGGTATTTAGGTATTGGGTATTAGGGTATTGGGATGGGGTAATGGATAGTGTATAGGTCCGAAATTAATTAAGAAAAAGGGCTAGATTTTAAATACCCAATTAAACCAGTAAATAATTTATAAAAAATAATTAATAAATAACAAAAATACCACTTGTGCATGGAAATGATTTAAAATAATTACTTAATAGAAAAATATAAAAAGTTATTTTTGTGTAAATAATTTAATTATGCATATAAATGGACTATTACTGCAAATATGCAATTTTAGCCTAAGGATGCAAAATAAGTATATATATAAAAATATTTAAAGCTTAATATGGATATAAATGATGAAAAAATTTAAACAATAAATCATTATAAAATTATTTGTGATGCAATTAATAATTATTTATATAAAAATGCAGGAATAAATTAATTAAAAGCCTTTAAAAATTATAGAAAATTATAGATAATGATGAAAAATACTTGGTGATGCTCATGCACTATTTTGAAGGTATATATGCGTTTTTGAAATATATGAGGGAAAAATTGGGTATCAACAGGTGGTATGTGGTATATTATTCATATACCCCATAATTTAATCCTCATATTTCCGGAATACCCCACCAATTCCTCCAATGCTTGAGTTGCCCTTAGCCATTCGTGTTGTGTTTATAGTGCCCCCTCATGGGAGGGCTCTCATTTAACTCTGGTATGGAATGGCTTCCTGATAACACCTTTATGTGCCAACATATAGTACTTTGTGGATTTGAAGATGGTGTTTTTTGCTGAGATGTTATCCTTCTTATTATTGAAAAGGTTGTGATTTCTTGCTAGCCAGATGTGCAAGAAGAAAAAAGGAAGGATATTTTCCCAGGGAATAATATTGTTAAAAGAAAGCTTCTTTAGCTTGTTCCTGGTTGTTGGCCAAAGATGTGCTGAGAAGATGGGATTCAATTGCTGACTTTCAGTAGTTCCCTTGGCTAGTATTTTATGGCAGAATTGGGTTGCATTGGGGCATTCAAAGAAGATGTGGTCACTAGTTTCAGGCATTGTTGAGCAAAAACAGCATTGAGGGTTGCCCCCAATTTTGTGTAGGAGAGCTCCAGTGGGTAGCCTATCTTGAGCAAACAGCCAGATGAAGTTTTTGATTTTTTTAGGAACTTTTAACTTCCATATCCAATTGAAGTTACCTTCCTCCTCTGTCAACAGATTCTCTTTATTGTTGCTAAGGAACGTATAGGTTAATTTGGTAGTGAAAGATCCTTTTGGAGTCAGTCCCATATTAGCCTGTCTTCCTTGGCAGAGTTAGTATGGATGAAGGTTGATTTGATCAAGTTAGTGTTGGCCCAAGCTGTAGTTTTGAAGACTGACAAAAGAACTCATACATGGACCGGGTCCATCTTGTGAAGCACAATCATGATCAACCCAAACATGTGAGACGTACGTGAAGGAGATAAATCTAACTTATCAGAAATAATATCTCCTGATCTGATCGAAAAGGTTGCATATTGGATAAGGAGAGAAAGACTCCTTACACGAAGAGAACTCAGTTTAGAAAGAGGATAGTGTTAGAATATGAGATCAACTAGAACCCAATAAATATCAGTGTTGTTCTTTTTTACAGGTAATGCACATAAGCAGAAGTTAAACGTGAATTGAGAGAAAAATAGCAAGGCAATTTTGCAAGCAATTTATGTGTGATTCAAGCTTGCAATCCTAAAGCTACTTGAACAAGATAGAAGAACCAGTTCCAAGTGTCTATCTTTTATTCTACTTCAATTGTAATTGGTGATTTTACATTGTACCTTTCAGCTTTTATAGAAGCAATTGTATTAGGTACTTAGAGTGTTCAAGTTAGAGTTAACTTGAAGTTGTCGCAACAGTTGAGGTTGTGTGCCACAACGGGTTTAGAGTTAATCCTAGGTTTACAATGAGTTTTTGTAAATGCAGTTTTTGGCTCAGTGATTTTAGTGGAAGTTTGGGAAAATCCTACTGAGTAGTAGGTCGTGGTTTTTTCACCTTTTGAGCCAGGTGTTTTCCACATAAAAACTCTGTGTTCTTTATTTTCTTTACTTAGTATTCCGCAAACAGTGGTAGTTGGAACACATAGAAGAACCAGGTCCTTCTATAATCAAGTTAAGCGAAAATTGGGTACCACACAAATCACCCCCCCCCCCTCTTGTGTGATATTAAAGTATAAAACATCAATTGGTATCAGAGCGGGTTATCCTTGAAGAGGTTAACACCTTAGGAAAAGATCAAGATGAGTGCACCACCTGGAAACTGGGAAGGGCAATCCACTGCTAGGCCCCCACTCTTTAATGGTCAGTATTATTCTTAATGGAAGAACAGGATGAAAGACCACATCATAGGAGAAGACTATGAACTCTGGGACATAGTCACTGATGGTCCCCTGGCTGCTACAAAGAAGAATGCTGAAGGAGTGGACGTGCCAAAGACAAAAGCTGACTGCACTACTGAAGATTTGAAGAAATGGGAAAGAATGCCAAGGCAAGAAATGGCTTGTGTGTGGACTAGGTCCAGACGAGTACAGCAGGATTCAAAGATGTACCACTGCTAAGGAGATATGGGACACTTTACAAGTGGCTCATGAAGGAACTCCTCAAGTAAAGAGATCAAGAGGAACACTGCTATATTCTCAATATGAGAATTTTACTATGAAGGAAGGAGAAACTATCCAGGAGATGTACACAAGGTTCACAACACTAACAAATGAACTTAAATCTCTTGGGAGAATTATCCTTGAAGAAGACAAGGTTGAGAAAATCTTGACAAGGGTCTTACCGGTAACTTGGGAAAGCAAAATCACTGCTATTCAGGAATCAAAGAACATTGCTACTCTCAAGTTGGATGAACTGATTGGAAATCTCATTGCCTATGAACTTAGAAGGAAAACCATGAAAATGGATGCACCCAAGAAGGAAAGGTGTTTGGCTCTCAGAATAGCTGAAGGTGCAGATCTAGAGGATGATGAAATGACCATGATCACAAGGGATTTCAAAAAGTACCTGATGAGAGGAAAAGGTTCTTCAAGAGGTACAACCTTCAACAAACCAAGGGCTCCTGAGAAACAGACCAACGAGGGCTGCTACAAATATGGCAAGACTGACCACATGATCAAGAATTATCCTCAGTGGGAAATTGAATGGAAGAAGGAAAGGGCTGAGCGAAGGAACAGGAAGAAGGAACAGGTTCAACCCAAAAGGAACAAAGGATCAACAAAGGCTATGGTTGCTTCTTGGGGAGAAACATCAGATGAGGATTCAGAAGATGAAGCTGGAGATGAACAAGCACTTATGGCCATCGGAAAATCAGATGATGAACAAGAGGTGAGTGTGATTCATCTCAAAGACAAGATTAATTTTTTGTCTAAAGAAAGTTTATCTAAATTATTGCTAGACTACATCGATGAGTCTGAGGTAATAAACAATGAGAAGGAACAGCTGTCTAGGGAGTGTGTGATCTTAAAAGCCAAGTGCAAAAATCTAGAATCTAGGGCTAATGAGAGTGGCAGTAAAAATGCTGAGTTGAAGAACTAGGTTCTTGAACTTGACACCAGTGTCTTAGAACTTGGGTCTGAAAATTTAAAACTGAAATTAGGAACAATTAAGAAGAAAGCTGATCACACACATATCACCTTGGAAGAAAATCTAGGAAAAATGAAGGATGAGCGGTACAAGAAAGATGAACAAATAAGAGTCTTAAAAGAAGACCTAGGGAAGGTAAAGCATGAACTGGACAGAACTTGCAAATGGAATAAGGCTTCTGATGCACTATCCTGGCTACAAGAACACCACAGTAGCAACAAGAGAGGACTTGGCTATGGGATCCAAGCACCTAAGTGGGATCCCAAAAGCAAGTACATCACTCTTCCTGAAAACAAAATCTGCACACACTGTGGCAAGACTGGTCATTACAAAAGTGAATGTAATGCAAAAGAAAAGGCCAGTGAAAAGAACAAAACCTTTGTTCAAGAGAAAAATAGGCTGCCTGGATGGGCCAAAAGGAATTTAATTTACCCATTTGCCTATAGAAAGGGACCCAAACTAGTTTGGGTTCCTAAGACTAACCCCTGATTTCTTTTGCATGTCCAAGTGAAGGGAAGTAGCCAAATATGGTACATGGATAGTGGCTGCTCAAAACATATGACTGGAAGCAAGAACCAGTTCCTTTCACTTGAGGACTTAAAAGGCGGTAATGTCTCCTTTGGAAATGGGAAGAAAGGTGAGATTATTGGGGTTGGAAAGATAGGTAAGACAGACTCACATTCCATTGAGAATGTCTACTTGATAGATGGCTTGAAATATAGCCTAATCACTGTATCACAACTGTGTGACAGAGGTAACCTTGTAGCATTTACCTCTACCAAATGCTTTGTGATTAATCTTACCATTGACAAGATTGTTTTGCAGGGAAAAAGAGTTTACAATATTTACATTGTAGATTTGTTCACTCTTTCAGAAAATGAACTCACTTGCTTGAGTGTGTTGGATGATGATCCCCTCCTGTGGCACAAAAGACTTGGTCATGCAAGTCTGAATCAACTCAACAAATTAGTCTCCAAGGACCTGGTGATAGGGTTACCTAAAATCAAGTTCGAGGAAGACAAAGTTTGTGAGGCTTGTGCAAGGGTGAAGCAGGTAAGATCATCTTTTAAAAGCAAGAAAATGGTAAGCACAACCAGGACGAAGGAACTGGTTCATATGGATCTATGTGGTCCAATGAGAACATTGAGCAGAGGTGGTAAGAAATATGTGATGGTACTTGTTGATGATTATTCTAGGTTTACCTGGGTACTGTTTTTAACATCTAAGGATGAAGCATTTGACATGTTTACTGCCTTTGTTAAAAAAACTCAGAAACAACTAGGTAATCAACTTGCATCAATCAACTCTAATCATGGATTAGATCATAATTTTTCTGCCCCTAGGACTCCTCAACAAAATGGAGTAGTTGAAAGAAAGAATAGGACTCTTGAAGATTGGCTAGAAAATCTGAACTTGTGTAAATATCTAGATTAATTTTTACTCAGCTTCATACTGTAAATAGTATACTCCTGTGACATGTGTTAATATGACTCACTGATCTCTTACAAAGTTTTCTCTATTGTGGTAAATTGAGGCATGATCAAGAGAATACTAAATGAAGAACCTGGTTCATCAGTATTGGTTCATCTGAATGCCAAGGTATGTTTTCTATGCTCTGCACAATTAGAAATATAAATATTTAAATCATGAACAGAAGTCCTACAATTGTTCAACTGCTTAGAAAATTCTATCCGTTTGTTTTTGAACCAGTTCCGTCCTTATTAGAATTCTAACCACAAAAATTGCCTAAAATCTAGGGAAACTTAACCGCTCGATCAACCTGCAATTTTAGGTTGATTAGACCTGTAATAGATTGCTAAAGCTACCGTTATCCATTAAATGAGTCCTTCTCTTTAAATACTCATTATTACTTCCTGCCATTCTCATAGTTCAAAACCATCAAAAATTCTCTTCACTCTCAAATGCTTTCTTCTCCAAAGGTTTAACTCACCAATTCTCTCCAGCAATAAGCTACAATGTCTAACCCACAAGACAACCCTGGAACCCCTCCACAGCCTACTCCCTCTGATTCATCTACCCCTCCTCCACCTAGCACAACTCCCCAACCCAGGCGAAGGAGAGTAAAAATGCTTGCACCAAAAACTATAGCTTCTGGTTCTCTTTCAAAGAAATTGAATGAGAAATTAAAGGCAAGCCAGGTCCAAGATTCTGATTCTAACTCTGAGTCTGATTCTTTCAAATCCGCTAGTGAGGGGGAAGGATCTGGGTCTTCTGACACTGATAAGGCTCAGAAATCCCCTTCTAAGGTAAGTTCTTCTTTGGCTGAAAATTTAGAAAATAAGTTTGTGTTGGTTGGACCTATAAGGGATGTGGAACTACCTGGGTTAGGAAGGAGTGGAGGTAAAAAGAAATCTGAAAAAGAAAAAGAGAGAGAGGGTGAATGTGGTACTGTGAAGGGAAAAGGGAAAGGAGTGGTTGATCATTCACCCACTGCTGGAGTATTTGTACCTGCTATTTGTGGGGTTGCACAAGAAAATATTGAAAAAAGTGGCAAGAAGTCAGGGGGGCGGTTCAGGGGAGGCTGCTGAGGGGCTAGTTAATCTAAGCTCACAGGGAGATGAACCTGGTTCATCAATTGAAGAAACCCTAGCAGACCTTCTGAAAAAGGTAGGTGCAAGTTACGATCCAAAGAAAAGGAGAACACCCACACCAAAACCCTCTAGTGCTGCTAAACCTTCTAAGAAACAAAAGGCTTCCTCCCCAACAACTACTGAAACTTCATTGCCAAAGGGAAGAGCAACAAGAAGCAGGGTGAAACGGAGTGAGAGAGAACTACAACAAGCTTTGGCTGAAAGTAAGAAGAAACGGATGGATAAAGGAAAAGGTAAGGTTGCAGAATTTACAGAAACTGTTCATGTTGAGGAGATGGAACAGGTCCATCAGGAGAAAGTTACAACAGTGGAGGTTCAAACCCCCAAGCCCAAAAAGACCAAGACTTCTTCCAAGAAGTCTTTCTCTGTGTCTGAGGCTGCTGAACCTTCATTGGCCAAGAGGACAAGGTCTGCAGTAAAAAGTAAACAAGTTAGAGTTTCTGAAGATGAGGAATGGAGTGGTGAAGAAGAAAACAAGTCTGATGGTGAACAAGACAAGCTTGCCAAGTTTGGCAAAAGGAAAATTTTGAAGGGTAGATTGCTGAAAGATTTGGTGGAACAAGGAATGGTTCGTTTGGTTGACACCTTAACTGCTCAGGGCTGGAAGGACATGTTCCTTCAGATGGATGGGAGATTGACCAAAAATGAAATTACTGAATTCATGGCAAATACTGAAGTCAAAGATGGCCGAGTTACAAGCAAAGTCAAAGGAGTTCAAGTGACATTTGATGCTGAAAAACTAGGAGAGATTCTTGACATCCCTGCTGAGGGATATGTGTTTACCGTGAAAATGGTAATAACAATTAAATTTGTTGATGGGACTCTAAAAATACGTGATCTATTTTTATGCTAGTTGTGGAGCAGTTGATGCTATGTATGTAAAGTTTAGGGGTGAGACGCGAGCTAAAATAAAGCACTAATCGAACTGGGAGATAGCCTTTCGGGGACTAGAGCTGGTCGATTTGGGGCCTCGAGGTCGGGTCCCGAGCTCGCACTCAAACTATCAGGGGGGATCGGGTAAGGGCTAACAGATGCAATAATATTAAAGGAGGATCTTTATGGCCAATGATAAGTAGTAAATAAGCAATAAATGTGGAGCAAATATGAAGATAATAAAATGGAGCAACAGTATCAAGAGAGTGTGTAAGAGAGAAAAGAGAGAGAGTTTATCATATATTTCATGTAGAGTCCTTGGAGCAACATCAGTCCCGTATAAAATAGTAAAATCTCCTTTATATAGAAGGGGGAAAACTTATGCGGTAAGGCATACATTAGCTGTAAAGGTATGGAGATGGGATGGTTGGATATGACGCCCCGAGTAGGGCTCAGAGCAGTCTGGCTAGGCTTTGTCAGACTCAACCGTGACATGCTTAGCCGCGTCTTGGGAACTCCCAATTTTACTCTAGCCCCGACCGACATCCTCTTAAGGTCGGGTGTCAATCGACTCTGAGGGAGAAGACTTGAGCGCATCTTTTCAGCCTCGAGGCTTCGAGGTGATCTTTCGAACTGCCTCGATGACGGGAAATTGGACCCTCCGATTTTACCGTACACAGATAGTCTCTGCGTTTCCTATAACGAAGTGATAGGAAACGAATTTGAGCTTCTTCCTCCTCAAGTGTTCTTGTAATCAGCATCGGTCGCGAGATGCCGATGCGCGATACGCACGTAGCCCCCTAAAAATCTCCGTATTGATTATGGCAGTTGATTGTCTCCTGGCCTTCTTTAATACGTAGAGCCTTTATAAATACTCCCCTTCCCCCTTTCTTATTTTCTTTAAGTCATCGCACTTACAAACCCAGAAAAGGTCTGCCGCTCCTTTGTTTTCGCAATTCTTCTTCTTCTTCTCTCAGAATCTTTTAGCAATGGTGAAAACCTCCGTCTCTACCTCTCAGGAGATCGCGGTTTCATCATCTTCGCTTTTTTCTCAAGGTGAGGTGGCCACACCTCCCCGTGTCGAGGATTGTGTCCTCGGACCCTTTGTGTTGACTTCTGATTTCAAGTTCGAAAGACCTTCCTCGAAGTCAGAACATTATGAACCCGTGACTCGATATATCAGCTCGATAACGAACGTTAGAAGGGTGAAAACTGACTGCCGCTGGGGGGATACCGTGCTTGCGGAGGTCCCTGCCCGGGAAGAAGATATTACGGCATATACGGCCGGCTTTCTGAGTGTGTACACCTATCCATTCACCGTAGGGCTGGTGGGGCCGTCCTCGCCCTCGATCGACCCCGTGATTCTCGATTTTTGCCGGCGGTATCAAGTAACCCTTGGCCAAGTTCATCCTTCGTTCTGGCACGTGGTGTATATGATCAGGCATACATAAACATGGTCGGGGAGATGCCCTTCACCCTCAACCAACTGATCAGGATGTATAGCCCCCGTCTCCTCCATGGGGGTCTAATCAAGCTACGCTGTCGAGCCCCGAGGTCTCTCTTCGCCTGCACCGACGAACCCGGGAGTGGAGGATGGGTGAGCCGATTTGTTCGAGTGAGGACTTCCAATCTGATTCCGGTGGAAAAGATGCCGTTTCCTGAGAAGTGGAATGCGGGGCGTAAGTAGATGCGCTATCTAGACTTCCTTTGCTTCTTTTTGGCGATGTCTCTCCAACCATCTAAGCTTTATTCCCGTATCATTTCAGCTGTAGCGACCAACCCTTTTCGGATCTCCGGGATTGGGTCGGCCGCTTGTATTTGATCTGCCCGTATGTTGAGCGAGTGTGGTGCGATTTATCCCGAACTCGGTGGGAGGCCAAGGATCATGGTAATCCCCGAAACTTGTTGCGGCCGCATTCTTTTATCCAAATAGCTATTTTTATCGTCCCCCATTTTTTGTATTTTGACTCTGCATTTGTATAGGTTTGGGGGAAATCCCGTTGGTGAAGGAAGCTTTGCCCGTTGAGGGGAGCACCCCGGTGCCCGGCGACAGGAAGAGAATGCTGGGGGATCCGTTGGGCGAGCCGCCGGAATTCAAGAAGGTTAAGGCGGAAAAGTCTAGGGTCGACCCGACGGCTCTGACTCCGAAAATGGCGGAGAACCCTCGAGCTGAAGGTGAGGGGGAGAGTAGCTTCCCGGCGGCTCCCGAGGAGCGTTTAAACTTGGTCGATCCCTGGGCCATAGAGACGGAGGCTTCTGAACCGGAGCTTGATGTCGATGTGGTTCAGCTCCATGGCGGGGAGACCATGGATGGTGTATCAAGTACTACCCCTGAGTTGGCGGGCAGTCAGGATTCTCCTCGAATCGAGGTACTCTTGATAGGCAGTTCGGAGGGGCCCAGCCCCGAGGCCCTGGGTGGACAAGGGGTGGATCATACCAACGCCATGGTCGTGATTGATTCTCCTAAGGGAATGGCTCTACCGCCTCGGGGTGTGCAGGATGGTCCGCATGAAGAGCCCCCCGATATAGGGGCACCAATCGGAAGCAAAGATGCGTCGAAAACACTGCCAATAGTTCCCGGGGGAGTACCTGAGGTCGATGTTTCACTTGTTTTTGACGAAATGGGCAGACTTTGTGAGAGGGTAATTTTTGTTAACCCTATCCGCCGCTCTGGGCTACCTCCGATCTTTAGTTTTTTCTAACTTATCTTTTTTTGTGGCCTCAGGCCAAGGTGCTTTATAGCCAAGTTTTCGCCCGATACCAGGACGAGGTGACCCGTCGTGAGCGTGAGAAAGCCTATCTTACCGAGCAGGTCTATCCGTCTTCTGTTTACTATTCTCTGGTTTTTGTTGGTTTTCAGTGCTTCAGCATCTTGTACCCGCTTTGTGCAGTTTGAAAAGGAAAACGCTTTGCTGAAGGATGAGCTTCGGGCTAGAGATGCCGAGATTTCCGAGCTTAGACGGCACGTAGAGGAGATAACTTCCGAGAGGGACGCCCTCCAGGGGAAGGTGACTTCAATTGGGCGTCAGCTCCGGGATATGGAGGAGGACAGCGATAAGTATAGAGGTCTTCATCCCGGGCTGGTAGCTGTACTTTCTAGGATCAAAGCTGAAGCCGAGGCGCTTGTATCTTTGCATGGGGAGGAAGCCATCACCGTAAGCGCTCGCGTGGAGAGGGCGTCTGGGGAGGCTAGTCCGAGATCAACTCGAGCTGTGACTCGTGTTTGGTTGGAACCTCGAAAGCAGACTTCTAGAGGTGTGCTGGGCGGCAGCTCAAGTGGTGCCGAAAATGAGGGTGAATCCTCAAAAAAGGAAGACGCCGTCGGGAAGGGGTCGTTGAAGGACTCGTAGTTATCGGGGTGTGACCCTCGGCGGAGCCATCGAGGGTATAGTCTCGATGATGGATTAGGATCCTGTCTGTTTCCTTTTTCGTATATTGTATTTTCATATTTGCATATGTATGAAAGGAAACTTTGTGGCTTTGCTTCCTCCCTTCCCTTTTTTGTCTTAAATTTATCCGGCTTCAAAGTTGGCAAAAATCCTTAGATTCGTGATACGGCTCTGGGGCTCTTTAGGCAGGCCCTGGGGCTCTTACACGCTCGGTCGTTGCGACCTTTTAGTGTAAGCATGCATTTGAGCACTTACGCTTTTGCTCAACTATTTCGGGTAAAGTCTCCGAGTCGGGTTTCGACTCGAGCTCATATATCCCTCAAGCTTTTTATGTTTTCATGGGTCGGCGACAGTGGCTCTTACGTATTAACTCTTTTGGATTCAGTCTTCGAGTCGGGCTACGACTCGAGCTCAGTTGACCCTCAAGTTTTACGTTTGTATTGGGCGGGCGACGATGGCTCTTACGCCTTCGATCGAAGCAATCTTTAATGTAAGATGGCAACAATGGCTCTTACGCTTCGCCCTTAGGCGTATGTGTGGCCCTGAGGCTCGTTAGGCTGGCGACAATGGCTCTTACGCTTTGCCCTTAGGCATATGTAGGCTTTACTTTTCCTCTCGTTAAGGACTTTTGCAATGCTTTTTCCTGACCTGTCGTCGGTCCGGGAAGAACCTCGATTTCCAGTCATTTGCGGTGATGTTCGAGCACCTCGTAAGGTTTGGCTCGTAGACTAAGTAGCTCGAAGCCTTATGATTTGGAGCTGACATGGTTGAAGCTCTTCTGCCTGTTGAGGGTAGCCTGTTTAACCAGTTCTTTTCGAAGTAGATTCGAAGTAATGGCCTATAATTTTTTAGCGATGGTCGGGCGTCCCCGAATCGCGTTAGTTTGGCTGGTGCAGCCGTATGACCGTAGTCATTTATGTTTGGCCGGAGCCATTTTTTGGTCCCGAGTATATAGTTTAGGCGTCTATATCGAGGGTATGCCTTTTTAGGGGTCTTACAAATTCAATATATAGCCTGAACTTCGAGATTGATGTTATGCCTGTAATAAGGTCTTACAAAACTTTCATGCCTTTTGAGGTCTTACAGTTTGTGCCGTTGCTTTGTGTAAGTTTTACAAGACCGAGTCTGCCCGCTCGGGGTCTTACGGCCTCGAGTTTTTTGCTGAATGCCGATTGGCAATAGTCTCTGAGTCATCGAGTTCGTTTTGGCTCGAGAACCGTTACTCGTGAGCTTGGGATTGCCTCATTGAGCGCTTACGACTTTGGAGATTCCAACCCTGAGGTCGTGCGTATGTCGAGTTCTTTGGCGCCAGTCTCCAAGTATTCGGGACGCTTTCTTTTTTGGAGATAGTTAATGATTTTCGTGTTGCCTCATTGAGGGCTTATTAGTTTGGAGTTTCGACCCTGAGGTCATGCGGGTGCTATTGATGGCAGTCTCCGAGTATTCGGGACGTTTTTCGATGGAGGAATCGTTCTGGCGAAAACGTTGAGTTTTCTTTGGAGCATGAGTCATGTTGGCAAAAAGCATTCCTTGATTATTTGGCACTAATACATGCGCTCCCGCCATCGGGGCTTGACTGTGCGGACACGGTTCATTCGACCGTTTGGTCCGATACATCGTATTCCCATTGGGACCCTGTTCGACGTTCGTTGGCTCTTCTGAGCGGATGATCTTCTGAAGGGATGTCCTTCGGCGTTCGTGATTGATAGCAAAAGAAGCTTCGGAGATTTGTTGGGTTCCCCTTAGGTACCATATAGGTGTTGCCTCGTTAAAAACCTTGCCAGCAAAACCCTTCCGGGACAAAATTTGGTCGAAAGAAAAGAGTGCAACACTTACCCGAGGGCACTCGCGGAGTTTCAATCGGACGTCCTAGAAATAATATCGCTTTAGCATCGATATGTTCCAGTTGCTCGGAAGCTGTTCGCCCTCCATGGTACCGAGCTTATAAGATCCTTTACTGACTATTCCGAGGACGCGATATGGCCCTTCCCAGTTCTGCCCTAGTTTTCCTTCATTAGGATTTCATGTGTTGAGAGTGACTTTCCTTAGGACCAAGTCTCCGACTCCGAAATACCGGAGGTTCGTTCGTCTATTATAATACCTTTCAATTCTCTATTTCTGGGTGGCCATTCGGACCAGCGAAGATTCTCGTTTTTCATCCAGTAGTTCAAGGGCCATGGTTATGGCTTCGTTATTCGAGCTTTCGGTAGCGTGTTGGAATCTGGCGCTCGGCTCCCCGACCTCCACTGGTATCAATGCTTCGGCATCGTACACTAATGAGAAAGGCGATTCCCCTGTGATTGACTTGGAAGTCGTTCGATATGCCCACAGTACTTCGATCAATGTTTCACTCCACTTCCCTTTGGCGTTCTCCAACTTTTTTTTAAGTTTTGAATGATGGTTTTATTCGTGGATTCAGCCTGGCCGTTTGCACATGGGTGGTAAGGCGTTGACAGGATTCTCTTGATTTTATGGTCTTCAAGGAACTGTGTCACCTTGCTCCTAATGAACTGCCTCTCGTTATCGCATGTTATCTCGGAGGGGATTCCGAATTGGCACATAATGTGATCCCATATGAAGCTGATGACTTCCTTCTCTCTTATTTTTTCGAAGGCCTGCGCTTCCACCCATTTTGAGAAATAATCAGTCATAAATAAGATGAATTTATCTTTACCCGGTGCCGTTGGAAGGGGGCCGACGATGTCCATCTCCCATTTCATGAATGGCCACGGTGACAAGACTGAGTGTAGTTGCTCGCCGGGCTGGTGGATCATAGGAGCGAATCTCTGGCATTTGTCGCATTTTCTGACGAATTCTTTGGTGTCTTTTTCCAAGTTGTCCCAATAGTAGCCTGCTCTGATCACCTTTCGGACTAAGGAGTCGGCGCCGGAATGGTTTCCGCAAGTGCCCTCATGAATTTCTCGGAGTACATAATCCATGTCACCCGGCCCAAGACATATTGCTAGGGGGCCGTCGAAAGTTCTCCTAATGTTTGCTTTTGCAAACAAAGTAAGGTCATCAGCAAAGAAGAGATGAGAAATTTTTGGGCCAGACCTACTGATACTGATAGGGAGCCGTTTTTATCCTGGATAGCTTTATCAATTGACCTAGAGAGCCTCTCCATGCACAGAATGAACAGGTAAGGGGAGATTGGGTCCCCTTGTCTGATACCCCTAGAAGACTTGAAGGTATCAGTTTTACCACCATTCACTAGGATGGAGATTTTTGTTGAGCTAATGCAGGATAAGATTAACTTAGTAAGCCTAGGAGGGAAGTTGAAGGCATGTAGTGTGTCCCTAATGAAGAACCACTACAGCCTGTCAAAGGATTTCTCTAAGTCAATTTTGAGAATCATATGAGCCTGGTTCCCTTTCAGCTTTCCAAAATGGGTGATGTATTTTTGGACAGTGATGGCATTGTCTTAGGCCCTTCTATTGGATAGGAGATTGGCCTGGCCAGGCTAATTATAGCAGGGAGAAGGGGTTTGATCCTATTGACAATGATCTTAGTGATGGTCTTTTAGATAGTGTTACAAAGCCCCATTGGTCTGAAGCTTTTTAGCATAGTGGCTTGGGGACACGTGGGGATGAGACAGGAGAGTTTGGTTCATGGTCTCATCCATGGAGTGTATTTCAAAACATGAATTTAGCTTTACCTGGTGCCATTGGCAGGGGGCCGACGATGTCCATCCCCCATTTCATGAATGGCCACGGTGACAAGACCGAGTGTAGTTGCTCGCCGGGCTGGTGGATCATAGGAGAAAATCTCTGGCATTTGTCGCATTTTCTGACGAATTCTTTGGTGTCTTTTTCCAAGTTGTCCCAATAGTATCCTGCTCTGATCACCTTTCGGACTAAGGAGTCGGCGCCGGAATGGTTTCCGCAAGTGCCCTCGTGAATTTCTCAGAGTACATAATCCGTGTCACCCGGCCAAAGACATATTGCTAGGGGGCCGTCGAAAGTTCTCCTATACAAAGTCTTGTTTTCGTCGAGCGAGAAACGGGCTGCCTTGGTTCGCAGGGCCCTTGATTCTTTTGGGTCCGCGGGCCAGCTTCCCGTCCTTTACATAATCAATATATTTATTCCTCCAATCGCATGTCAGGCTGGTGGGGTTAATCTCAGCGTGACCCTCCTCGACCACCGATTTAGATAACTGAACAACAGCCCTGGGGAGTAGGTCTTCTTCTTCAACGGAAGATCCCAGATTTGCGAGGGCGTCGGCCTCGCTGTTCTGCTCTCGGGGTACATGGACTAAGGTCCATTCTTTGAAGCGACATAGTGCGACTTGGATTTTGTCCAGATATCTCTGCATTCTATCTTCTCGAGCTTCGTAGCTCCCGTTTACCTAGCTTACTACCAGGAGTGAATGGCATCTTGCCTAGACGGTCTCGGCTCCCAAGCTTTTAGCCAGTTCTAAACCTGCAATCATAGCCTCGTACTCGGCTTCGTTGTTAGTCAATTTTGCGGTCTTTATAGATTGTCTAATTACGCCGCCACCGGGTGGCCTCAGGACTATACCAAGCCCGGAGCCCCTTATGTTTGTGGCGCCGTCTGTGAATAGGGTCCATATCCCGGAGGACGTCCCTCATTTTAATAAAAGTTCCTTCTCTACCTCGGGTACAAGAGAGGGCGAGAAATCGGCCACAAAGTTCGCCAGGATTTGGGACTTGATGATCGTTCGAGGTTGATACTCGATATCATACCACCCGAGCTCGATGGCCCATTTGGCCAGCCGGCCCAATAACTCGGGTTTATGCAGTATGCTTTGGAGGGGGTATGTTGACAAAACGCAGGTATGATGGTATTGAAAATACGGCTTCAGCTTTCGCGAAGCGCTTATTAGCGCGAGAGCCAATTTTTCCAAATGGGGATACCTGGTTTCGGCATCTCCTAGGGTCCGGCATACATAATAAACAGGGAATTGCGTACCTTACTCCTCTCGAACCAGTACGCCGCTTACCGCTATTTCAGACACGGCCAGGTAGAGATAGAGTGTTTCGTCCTCCTTTGGTGTATGCAGCAAGGGTGGGCTAGTCAGATATCGTTTTAGCTCCTCTAAAGCGTGTTGGCATTCTGGAGTCCATTCGAAGTTGTTCTTTCTTTTAAGCAAAGAGAAGAAATGATGGCTTTTGTCTGATGATCTTGATATAAATCTGCCTAGGGCTGCTATCCGCCCTGTTAGTCGTTGCACGGACTTTACATTGTTTACCACCGTGATTTCTTCAATGGCCTTAATTTTGTCGGGGTTAATCTCGATCCCCCTGTTCGATACCATGAAGCCCAGGAATTTTCGCGAACCCACCCCAAAGGCGCATTTCTCGGGGTTGAGCTTCATGTTGTAATTTCTGAGGATGTTGAAACTTTCCTGCAAATGAGTCAAATGGTCCTCTACGCGCAGGGACTTAACTAGCATGTCATCGATATATACTTCCATTGATTTTCCTACTTGATGCTCGAACATTTTATTAACTAGGCGCTGGTAGGTTGCTCCCGCATTTTTTAGCCCGAAGGGCATTACGTTGTAACAATAGGTATTATATTTCGTGATGAAAGAAGGTTTCTCCCTGTCCTCAGGGTTCATTTGGATTTGATTATACCCCGAGTAGGCGTCAGAAAGGTGAGGGTCTCGTGGCCGGACGTAGCATCGATCAGACGATCGATGTTAGGCAATGGGAAGGAATCTTTGGGACACACCTTATTCAAGTCTTTATAATCGACGCACATTCTTAGCTTGTTTCCCTTTTTAGGTACCACTACTACATTGGCCAGCCATTCGGGGTATTTTACCTCCCTAATGGATCCTATTTTAAGAAGTTTTGCCACCTTTTCTCTAATGAAAGCATGTTTTACCTCAGACTGTGGTCTTCTCTTCTGCTTTACGGGTTTAAATTTGGGATCAACGCGTAGTCTGTGGGAGGTTATTTTCGGCGGAATTCCTGTCATATCTAAGTGGGACCAGGCGAAACAATCGATATTGTTAGTAAGAAATTGAATGAACCCTTTCCTGAGTTCGGGGGTTAGCCCCGTTCCCAGATATACCTTACAGTCTGGGAGGTGTTCGACCAAACTGGCCTGCTCCAATTCTTCGACCGTTGACTTAGTTGTGTCCGATTCTTCGGGTGCGACGAAGGTTCGAGGGGTGGAGTAGTCTTCTTCGTTGTCCTTGGGAGCCTGTGTGTTCCTAGGCTCGTCCAGAATCGGGCCCGTGGGGGTCGGCACCTCGTGGCAAACCGCGAACATTTCCTTCGCCGCCCGTTGTTCCCCATATATGGTCGTTACGCCGTCCTTTATGGGAAATTTTATCATCTGGTGCAGGGTTGATGGTACTGCCCTCATGTTGTGTATCCAAGGCCTGTCGAGCAATGCATCGTACCTCATGTCGCCATCGATAACTTGGAATTTGGTGTTTTGAACTGCGCCGGACGTGTCGATCTTGAGGGTGACCTCTCCTTTCGTTACCTCACCGATCATGTTAAAGCCATGGAGGATTCGAGAGATGGGAGTAACTCGATCGAGCAGCCCCAGTCGTCCTACCACCTCCGATCTGATTATGTTGGCCGAACTGCCTGGGTCCACAAGCACACGTTTTATCTTAGTGTTGTTTGAAAGAAACGAGATTACCAACGCGTCGTTGTGCAATTCTATCATGGCCTCGAAATCCTCTTCACTGAACGCGAGGGTGTCTTCGGACACGCGGTTTCGGGTCGGACCCTCTTCTGTGGTGGATGTTCTCATCCGCTTGAATAAGGGCCCTTGGGGGGTGTCAATCCCTCCAATAATCATACGGACGTCGTATTGAGAAATCTCTCCTTCCGCTCAGGTCGAGTTTTGCGGTGGAGCACTGACGTCTGAGACAGCCATGTCCCTCGCTTTGTGGTTTTCGAGGTTGTTGTTCCCAACTCTGTTCACCGAGCCAGACATTTTGACCTGAAATCGAAGATCTTGGACAAGAAGAAGTATGAAAGATAACTTGCGTTGTGTGACGAAACTAGCAAGAAAATAATCACTATTATTTTTAGCCCCACGGTGGGCGCCAAACTGTTTACCGTGAAAATGGTAATAACAATTAAATTTGTTGATGGGACTCGAAAAATACATGATCTATTTTTATGCTAGTTGTGGAGCAGTTGATGCTACATGTGTAAAGTTTAGGGGTGAGACGCGAGCTAAAATAAAGCACTAATCGAACTGGGAGATAGCCTTTCGGGGCCTCGAGCTGGTCGATTTGGGGCCNGAGAGATTCTTGACATCCCTGCTGAGGGGTATGATGATTACACCAGACAGAGATGGCTAAGTCTGGATTCCTTTCCGTCTACCCTTACAATCACCAGGAGATTCTGTGATATTGAAGAAGTGAATGAGGCCAAGTTTGTACACAAGAGTGAAATGAAGCCACATCACAAAGTCATTTTTGAGTTTGTCAACAAGTGCCTACTGCCCAGGCAGGAGATAAGGCATATTGCAAATTATATGGACTTAGTTCTGATGGAGTGCCTTGAAAGTGGAAGGCAAATTAACTGGCATGCATTCATCATCAAGCTACTGGACAGGGTTATCAATGGCTCCAAGGCTCATGCTACCCCCTATGGCTTTATTCTGACTACAGTTCTGGATAGGTGCAATGTGCCTCTGAAGAAATGGGAAATGGCCATAAGCAAGGATTACTTTGGCATTAACACTCTGCTTGCTTGTGACTACTTAGTCAATGCCATTCCAAATGAACCTGGTTCATCCAAGAAGACACCTATCAACAGTAAAGTCAGGGCTCTTGTTCAGGAAAGTGAAGCCAAGGATGCTGAGATAGCTAGGCTAAAGGCTCGTGTGGCAGAGGTGGAATCTGAGAGGGATGCTCTCAGAACTGAGCTTACCAAGGAAAAGGAGAAGAATGATGGAATTCTTCACAATATGCTGAATCTTCTCCAAGCCCAAAACCAGCCCTCTAGCTCTCCTAAGCCTTAGGAGTTCTAGCCTTTATCTCCAGAACCTGTCTAGTACCTTCAGTGACCCGGATTAGGGATTTTTCTTCTTTTGCTCATGTTTTTGAATATTTTTGCTTTCTGGTTGTGGATTGTGGTAGCAACATATCTTCTATCAATGATATCTACGATTTTTGCTCTTGATTAAATGTTAATATTTCCTTGATAGTTTAAATATGTTTGCTTGATTACTGATGATTAATCCATGATTGCACTTGCAGTTGCCCCAGTGGCCATGAGTACTTATTAAAATCTGGGACTCACACTTTCTGTATGCAACTTTTCGATGATGCCAAAAGGGGGAAGAGATATTGTGCTTTACATATTCTGAATAAGTGATATTTATAACCTGATTAACCTAGGTCCTTGATGATAAGTGAATTTCTAAAATTTGTATTGATGGTTAAGCTGAGTCTTACTGGGTTCAAGTAGTAAAAAGCACAGAGTTTGTCATCATCAAAAAGGGGGAATTTGTTGGCCCAAGTAAAGCTGTAGTTTTGAAGACTGACAAAAGAACTCAGACATGGACCAGGTCCATCTTGTGAAGCACAGTCATGATCAACCCAAACATGTGAGACGCACGTGAAGGAGATAAATCTAACTTATCAGAAGTAATATCTCCTGATCTGATCGAAAAGGTTGCATATTGGATAAGGAGAGAAAGACTCCTTACACAAAGAGAACTCAGTTTAAAAAGAGGATAGTGTTAGAATATGAGATCAACTAGAACTCTTCTACCATAGAAAAGTAGCGTCTGTATCCCAGTCAATCTCTAATTACTAACCCATTAAATATTAGTGTTGTTCTCTTTTACAGGTAATGCACATAAGCAGAAGTTAAACGTGAATTGAGAGCAAAATAGCAAGGCAATTTTGCAAGCAATTTATGTGTGATTCAAGCGTGCAATCCTGAAGCTACTTGAACAAGATAGAAGAACCAGTTCCATGTGTCTATCTTTTATTCTAGTTCAATTGTAGTAGGTGATTTTACATTGTACCTTTCAGCTTTTATAGAAGCAATTGTATTAAGTACTTAGAGTGTTCAAGTTAGAGTTAACTTGAAGTTGTCGCAACAGTTGAGGCTGTGTGCCACAACGGGATTAGAGTTAATCCTAGGTTTACAAAGAGTTTTTGTAAATGCAGTTTTTGGCTCAATGATTTTAGTGAAAGTTTGGGAAAATCCTACTGAGTAGTAGGTCGTGGTTTTTTCACCTTTTGAGCCAGGTGTTTTCCACGTAAAAAACTCTGTGTTCTTTATCTTCTTTACTTATTATTCCGCAAACAGTAGTAGTTGGAACACATAGAAGAACCAGGTCCTTCTATTATCAAGTTAAGCAAAAATTGGGTACCACACAAATCACCCCCACCCCCCTCTTGTATGGTATTGAAGTATAAAACTTCAGTTAGTAATGTTCTCAGGGATGTCTATGGAGATGGATAAGGTATCCCAGTTCCCGGAACTGTAGATAGTGTCCACTTTAGTAGCTATGTCATTAAAGGGCCCTCAATCATGTCCCTAATTATTGATTGGTTTGGGATCCGGGCATCATTGATGAAGCTCACCCTGTTTCCCTTGTGGACAACCCATCTTCTGGCCTTGTTGCATGTATCCCAGCCTTTGAGAATATATTGTCAGGTTGGAGATTTGAGCTTCTTGGGGGTATGGTTCCAGTTACAGTGCTTAGAGATCAGGACTCTAGCCCATAAACTGGAGGTGTTATTGTAGATCCTCTAGGCCAGCTCAGCATGGAAGGCTTTATTTTTATACTCACCTTTCTGCAAACCCAGTCTACCATGAGACTTCTGCCTAGTGACTTTGTCCCAGCTAACCAGGTGCATTTTTTTCTTGTTTGGAGTGGTTCCCCAGATAAAATTCCTCTAAATTCTATCAATTTGGTCTGTAGCCTTGGTGGGCAATTTGATGTATTGCTTAACATGGCTTGGGATGCTGCTGAGGGAGGCTTTGGCAAGGATGATTCTTCCATTCATATTTAGAAAAAAAAATCCATCCAGCTAGTTTGGATTGCTTATTGTCTAGTATGAATTGAAAGTCACTACTGGTGGGTCTTCTATGGAACATAGGGAATCCTAGGTACTTCCTAAAGGATGTAGTATCTTGGATTGAAAGGGTATTTGTGAGGCATTCCATTGTGCCAGGCTTTGTGTTAGAGGAGAAGAGAACCTTGGACCTTGTGAGATTGATTTTGCCCAGAAGCCTCATTGAAGGACTGCAGGATAGAGTAGATTGTGGTGCAGTTCCTAATGTTTGTTTTTGCAAACAAAGTAAGGTTATCAGCAAAGAAGATATGAGAAATTTTTGGGCCAGACCTACTGATACTGATAGGGAGCCGTTTTTATCCTGGATAGCTTTATCAATTGACCTAGAGAGCCCCTCCATGCACAGAATGAACAGGTAAGGGGAGATTGGGTCCCCTTGTCTGATACCCCTAGAAGGCTTGAAGGTATCAGTTTTGCCACCATTCACTAGGATGAAGATTTTTGTTGAGCTAATGCAGGATAAGATTAACTTAGTAAGTCTAGGAGGGAAGTTGAAGGCATGTAGTGTGTCCCTGATGAAGAACCACTACAGCTTGTCAAAGGATTTCTCTAAGTCAATTTTGAGAATTATATGAGCCCGGTTTCCTTTCAGCTTTCCAAAATGGGTGATGTATTTTTGGACAATGATGGCATTGTCTTAGGCCCTTCTATTGGATAGGAAATTGGCCTGGCCAGGCTAACTATAGCAGGGAGAAGGGGTTTGATCCTATTGACAATGATCTTAGTGATGGTCTTGTAGATAGTGTTACAAAGCCCCATTGGTCTGAAGTTTTTTAGCATAGTGGCTTGGGGACACGTGGGGATGAGACAGGAGAGTTTGGTTCATGGTCTCATCCATGGAGTGTATTTCAAAACATGACTTGCAGAAGTCAACTTTGAATTCCCCACAATGCTCTGGTATCTTTGGTAAAAGAATGGGTGAAGCCCATGTGGGTCAGCTGCCTTGGAAGGTTTAAAGGAGAAAATGGCCATTTTGATTTCTCTATCCTCTAGGAGCCTATCCAACTTGTCTCTTTGACAGTCTGAGAGGATATGGGTCATCTCCAGATGACTGGTAGTGGAAATGGGTGCTTGGGTGTGGGAGGAAGTGTAGAGGATCCTGAAGAAGTGCATTATAGAGGCCTTAATGTCCCCTTGGTCGTCAAGTCAGTTCCCACAATCCTCTTTGAGAGACAGGATCATGTTCCTTCTTCTCCTATTGAGAGTGAAGGTGTGGAAAAATCTAGTGTTGACTTCACCTTTAGTTAGCCAACTGACCCTTGACTTGAGTTTCCAGAAGTCTTCCTCATTCTTGAGGATGGTCAAGTTCACTGGTCAAGTTACTTTCCAGATTCAGCAGGTAATTGTTGAACTGGTAATTAGGTGATTTTTGGATCCCAACAATTTTGGCAAGGATCCTTTTCTTTTTGTGGAAGATGTTCCCAAAGGTATGTCTATTCCACTAGGTCACAAGGTTTTTAAAAGTGTTAGTTGATTGTATTAAGGGGGAGTTATTGGTGAAGGCCTCATTGAAGATACTAGGGAAGGAGGGGTGGCTAGTCCACATTGATTCAAACCTGAAGGACCTGTTAGAATTATTGAAAGAATCCCCCCCCCCCCCCCTTTAGCCTTATTTGAATAGGGCAATGATCTGAGTGGGTCCTAGAGAGATGGTTAACACTAGCCTTAGGGTACTAAAAAATCTAGCAGTCGTGAGCAAAGCACCTATCTATTATAATAACATTTATACCATTTAAAATATGTACCAATTAAACACTTTTTGCTAGCATGGCAAAAGAAGTGTTATTTACTTCTGTTGGGCGCGTAGATGAATACCAAAGTAATAGGAGTAACTTTTTTTTTCTTAAGAAACTTACAATTTTTACCCATCGACACATGGCTTCAATTCTTTTTTTTTTTTTAAAAAACAATGAACAAAAAATAAAAGGTGATCCCAACCCCAACCCAAGGGTCTTCTTCTCCTCTCCATTCTCTCCTCTCTTCTCTTCTCTTCTCTTCTCTCGTTCTTCATTCATCATATTCTGCACAATTTTGTTCTTTTTTTTAATTTATTATTTTGGTTAATTACAAGTAATCCTAGTTCATTGGAGTACTCTTTTAACCCATATTTCATAAATCAATCGAGCACACTTGTTGAAAAGAATATCTCACCGAAGAAATTGAGATTGCCAAGTTCTTTTTTAAGGATCCCGGTCTAATTTCTTCTTCTTTCTCTCATTTTAGAGACTCTTTTCTTCAAAATTTTAAGGAACCAGCTCGAGAAAAAGCCCATGACTCTTGGGGTAAGGCGAAGATTTGGGAAGAAGAATTGCAACCACCAGAGCACCATCTCGGACCACCAAACAATTATTTTTAGATCTTTTTCGTTCAACTTTAAATCGCCAAGGTATATAAACGAGACCATACCATAGTCACTACAATAATCTGCTTCACAGCTACTAGGATCTCCATGGAAAGGAAAATAAAAACATATGAAGAGAAGAAAAAAATGAAAGAGAAGAAGAATAAAGAGGAAAGAAAACAAAAAACGAGAAAAGGCAAACATGGGAAGAAGTTCACGGACGTTGGCGGCTTAGGAGGCCGGGGCGGGGGAGGTTCTTAAAAAAAAAATACTCCATTGTAAAAGAAGAGTATTCCTATTTGAAGCAGTGTTAAAAATAGCGTGAAGCGAGGAAAAGCGACAACCCCCATTTCACGAGAAGCGAGAAGCGAAGCGCCCGCTTTTTTTTAAGTGAAGCGGAATTTTAAAAAAAAAATTAAAATAAATAATTGGCCAGAAACTCTGGCAGAAACTCGGCAGAAACTCGGCAGAATTTTTCTGAAAAAAATTCGCCAGCATCTCGGCGCTTTTTGGACGTTTAGAAAGAAAAAAAAAAGAAGAAGAAGAACAAGTAGAAGAATGAAAATAAATCTGGAAAACATACCTGTTGAAACTAAGTTGTTGTTGTACTGTTGAAGTCTTGAAGAAGAAGAAGAAGAACCCTAGTTTGCTTGAACAAATCGCTGGTTGAAGTGAGGAAGAAATCGCTGGTTTGAAGAACCCTAGTTTGCTGCTAAAGAAATCGAATAAGTGCTAAAACAGAAACATCGATTTGGGTCTTTTAATTGAAAAATCGTTCGCTTCGATCGCTTCTGGGCGCTTCACCGCTTCTCGCTTTTTAGATAGAAGCGGTCGCTTATGCATACCTGAGCCGCTTTTAACACTGGTAGCGACACCCCTCCCGCTCCGCTTCGCTTCTCGCTTAAAGCGAGGAAGCGCCCGCTTTTTTTAACACTGATTTGAAATAAATTTTTTGCTTGTTGATTGAATAATATGCCATGTAAGTGCGCTTTGCAAGACAAGCTGATTCTTTGGGAAAAAAAGAAGTGTTTAATTGGTACAAAATTTAATAAATGATATAAGTACTAAAA
Organism: Nicotiana attenuata; assembly: GCF_001879085.1. NCBI lineage: Eukaryota > Viridiplantae > Streptophyta > Magnoliopsida > Solanales > Solanaceae > Nicotiana > Nicotiana attenuata. The sequence continues at coordinate 185,425 of NW_017671058.1, read as the reverse complement.
TTGGAACTAGAGAAGAATCCATGAGTTTATTCTTAGCACAAAGATCATGGCCAAAACAAAACACATAGGAAGTTATCACTTCAATGGGCCATCTGGCCAAGTTAATCAGGGAAGATGCAAATCCGACTATTTATAAAACCAGCTCGAGTTCCTTCCTGCAATAAAGGTACACTGGTGATCAAAATGTTTCTGCTTGCTGGAGTAAGACATAGCTCGCAGGCAAGAGGGGTGTGCGCGGCAGCTCAAGTAGCAAGAAGTATGACAACGATTTCAAGCTCGTAGAGGAACCTTCATTTCACAATGCAAAAGGGCCAGATCACAACATCCCTGTGAATGAGCCCAAAGTAAACTCTGCACAAGTTATGCACTTAAAAGAGCTCAACAATCTAAACTGGAAGGCTCACAAAATGTGAAGCTCCAAAACTACGTGAATCGCCTCAGTAAATGTGTTTAATAACTCTTCACCTGATATAACCCTGAACAATTTTAATTGCTAAGTGAAACTATTCTACATTCCTCAAATCAATATCTTCATAAGATTTCAGAAATCGTTATATTAAATTAACAAAAAAAATGAAATGAAGTGACAGGTGTGTACAAAACCGCACACAAGAAACATATCGTCCTTCAATCTCAATAAAGTAAGTTCTTACCAACTCCTCCATAAGAACTACAACACCATTTCAATTGTTCATCAAAAAATTTCTAACAGATCAGTATAAAATACAATCATCTAGCTAGATCTGCAAAACTCTATTCCACGCTAGCCCTTGCCACTAGACAATATTTGTGGCCACGACTTCTCATTGATCACGGAGATGGACAACCTGCATATGTAAGATCAAGCTTTATTGATGTGTTCAAGATTTTAACACGTAAGAATGCGGGGAAAAAAGAAATAAACACGACACCTCTTCTTTCTTTTTCAGACAACACATACTACCAAATGTGGAAAAAACAGAAGTCAACACATTGAAGTACAAGAGTTTAAGCAGACTTGTGTACTGATTGAAAGATCATGTAAGCCACAGCTCCGCTAGAATCCTAATAAACAAACCCCACCCACCTCCCCGGACAAAAAACAGAACAAAATGAAACTGCAACAAAATAAGTTCCACAGAATTATGTCGGGTTATCACAAAAGATCCGGGCCCAAGACCCTTAGCGAACAGTCCAATTATTACAAGCATCTCATGTGCAAGAAAAGAACAACATAAAATGAGAACTCTTCATATTTCAAACTCTTAGTTCTCGTCACCAGTCACCCTTCTTGCAAGGCCTTCCAATAGTAAAAAAGTTTCATCAGAGCCATTTGACACTCCTGACCAAATTAATGCATGAACAGTCTGCAGTGAGCCCTGTGTGTGGGCTTTTTTTGGGGGGGGAGGGGGGTTGAGGTGGTCCTCCCAAGGGTATTAGCAGAGTCGATCAAATTAGGACTAGGACACAACATCGCTTAGAGTTTAAGCGCACTACATAGCCATTGGCTATAAGTTCAAAGGATTTAAAATATCAATCTGACAACAATGTTCTTAAGAGCTCAAGGAAAAAAAAATAACTAAAGCATCTGCAAGCTGAACATCAATTGGTATGAGGGATGGCTAGTCACTTACAGGATTTGGCATGAAGAGATCAAAATCTACAATCCAGGCTAATTCCATCTGATGACATGAATAATTATTGAACACCATTTAATTTCTTTTCTGAAATGAATTATTGAACTCCATTTAATTTTTTTCCCGATATGTTATAGAATTATAAAAAGCGATAAAAAGGTGGTGGATGTAGTTCAATCTTGCAGGGGATAGAGAGAGAATTATTTGGAATTCGTGATGATTGAATCGTCCATTAATAGAGAGCCAGCCATCCAAAATAACAGACACACACTTATGTTACATGGTTCAATATGAACATGAATATTGGTATGTGATGTTGAGGTCAACTTGACTATTGTGTTAAAATATGGGATTCAAATGTTAGTTTCTCAGGGTTATTTTAACATTATGTCTAATTCAAACACAAAATCTAACACAAGCAGTGAGCATTGCCCAAAACTATTAAAGATTCTAGCACTCCTTAACACACTTAGGGGTGAACATATGGAACCTGAAGTAACATGACATGGATGACCTATACTGCTAACCCAACCAGGAAGTGTTTGGCTCTGATACCATGTTTAAGAAATAAACATTCGACCCAACTCAACTCCAAAAGCTAGTTCAAGTGGTGTAAGAACTGTTCAAGTCCATATAAGGAGATTATCGCACATACACTTAATTCCTATGGGATTCTAACAGTTATCACTTGAAGTTTATCGACCGCTAGGTTGCATCCTTTGGTGTGAGAAAGATGCCATATGGACTACCCACAGGTTTTTGGCGCATTCTGCAATATTCATACTAAGAACCCATCATAACCCTCTATGTTTTTTTTTGATAAGGCCCATCATAACCCTCTATGTTACAAGTACATCAAGGCAAACTGCATAGCAAGATGATCTCCAGCCCTTTGTCTCTCAGATAAATAACTAGATTAAAATGTTGGCTAAGTACACATTCCATCCTAATGATGTTCATTACATAAGATCATTCACCGTGGTGAGAAATACTTCTTGGAGAAAGAATACAAATTATCTGCCATCTAAGGATTTGGTAATTTTGGAGAACAACCCTAACCTAAGCCAACTTGTGTTCTCTATACCATGAAACAAATGCAAGGTATGTAGCAAAATACTTTTTTTGGGACCAAGATGAATAATCCATCTACTTCTGTCGTCTGAAGAGTCTTTGCAAGAGTTAGCAAAAGAACCAATCTTCACTTGTAGAAGTCCAAGAAACATGAGCTTCCTTTTAAATTTCTCAGTTCCTACCCGATAAACAAGTTCTTTAGCAAAGGAAGTGAACGTTTGAGGACATAGAAGATGTCATTTATTTTCTATGTCCCTGTACCCTTCAAAAATGGATACAAGTCCTCAAGGCTGAACAGACTTGACCAATTCCAACATTTTACAAAAGTAAAAGTACATAAGTGAATTGCACAGCATCTTTAAAAGCTACAAACACAAATCCCAGATATCTAACTTGTAAATCAGCAATTTGATTCATGATTGCAACTAGTGGTGGCAAAATGGAAGAAAACAGTTATTCATCCATATTTTGATAAGGTTTTTTTTTTTTGATAAGGAGTTATTCGTCCATATTATCTACTAAAAATTGGTTGGACAATGAATTTTTTAAAAATGGGTCAAATCCACTTAAAAATGGATAACCAATGGATTTAACTTTTACATTTGCAAAGCTCAAATTGGGGTTCCTCTAGTTTGGGAGATTAGGAATTCTTCCAAAAATAATCGTATTCAAGAAGCCATGGATTATATGGATATCCATATTATCCGCCGGTTAATCCATTATCAATTAGGGCTGCGTTTGCCACCCCTAATTGCAACCAATGCCAGACTAAAGACCTTAGTCCATGAGTGAAAGAAAACCAACCCTATAATTACGTAAATGAATCGAGACAATTCTACTTTCCAAATAATAATTGAAATAGTTTACTGCCTTAATGCACGAAGCTTGATATTCAATTAATTTACTACACAACTCACCATAAGTACTGTGTTACCCATCTCTTTTTTCTGAAAACGCAAATTGTTACTCACCTCTTCTACCCATCTCCTCCTCATCCTCCGAAAACTCTACATCCTCGTCATCATCCCCCCTCTTCCCTTTCTTATCATCCTTCCACATCTTCTTCCTAAAAAAATCCTTTAAAAACACTGTCTCTTCATCCAACTTCTCATCCTTGGCGAAAAACTCATCCAACTTCTTAGCAAACTCATTATATCCCTCCTCCTCGTCATCACCTAACCTGTCCTCTCTTTTCTCATTCTCTTTCACCTTAAACAAGTCCTCTTCCTCCTTAACAGCATTCAGAAACTCCTCTCTCAAATCCTCTTGCTCCTCTGAATACGTCTTCGCTTTCTTCTCCTCTTCTTCGTCGCCAAACTCGGGACCCTCCTCTATCAAATGCTTAGACACTACATCCTTTAAATACATTGGCTTTTTATTTTTATTTTTATGTTTCTTCTCCTCAGACTCAGAATTTGTTTCAGATTCAGATTCAGAATCGAATAACTTAGCATCTTTTGTTATTCAAAACAACAGGGTCGCCTTTTTTAATCTTAAGCAAAGCATCAAAGAACTTTAAATTACTTGTAGGGTTTAAATCCTCTTCTTCTTCTTCCTCCTCTGTGTCTTCGGAAGAGGATTCGTCATCAATGACGCCTTTCTTCTTCAGTTCTTCGAGCTTTTGCAAGTCCTCTCATTTCTTGTTGTGTTGTAGCGGCGGGCGAATTCCTCGTTTATCTCAATTTTGTCCAGATTCTCTACATCATCATCGTCACCGTCGAATAGCTTCATTCCCATTTGTTTTCCTTTAGGGTTTCCGAAAGCTGATTTCAAATGAGGGAGTGCTATGTTTTAGGGTTTTGGAAGTGAGCAGCTAAAGGCTGAAGCTTTGTTTGAGGACAAATTGGCCAGAAAACTTGAGGATGTTTACGGATGTAAGAGCAATAATTTATTTGTTTATTAATAAAAGTAATTTTAAAGACTCATTTATAAAGGAAAAAAAGAATTTTGAGAAGGACGTTTATAAAGGGAAAAAATTCAATTAAACCTTTGGGTGAAAACCATTTTGATCCCCCAACTTCGTCTTAAAAATTAAATTCTCCTCTAATATTAAACAATAAATATTCTACTCCTACAAACTCAATTATATTTTAAAGCACCTATTTTACCCTCAATCTTATCAGCCTTGATCTCTATTATTTTTGTTCTTTTTAAAAATTTTAAAAAGTAAAAAAACCAATAATCAATCATGCATAATTTATTGAAATTGAATAAAAGAAATGGGCGCAATTAAATATTAGAATAAAAGATCGTATTAACATCAATCAAATAAAAGTTAATGCCGTAATATAAAATAAAAAAAATATATAAAAATAGAGGGAGATTTCCTAATAAATTCCTAAAAGATTACATATTTATACCTCAGATGTTCTTTACATTACTATTTAGAAAATATTTCCAAATTAATTAAGAATTATATATACACACATAATAAAGATTTTTAATTATTGTATATTTTCTTTTTTTATTTTCTAAACTTATGATTGCTAGTAGGTCAATAGTGAGTGTAAACAAAAAAGTCCATATTACCAATCCATTCATACATAGGAAGGTGTGAGCACAAAGATAATGTACTAAACTTGTGCCTATAGGGGCTCATGTATAGCTCATCATAGGTCAATGAACTTATAATGACCAGGGGTCAACAAAACGTAAAGTAGAGCAACGTTGGACAAATAATCAAACAGAGCCATCAAGGCAACTCACAACATCCATCACATTATCTGTCAGTCATCGCGGATCAAAAAGGATCATCACATTATCTATGTGCAACATCTGTTTGATGCATGATGAGTTCATAGAATTTTCATTGCCCTTTGCTAAAGAATAGGATGAATCCAGATTGCCTCCATTGCTTTGGCCCCCTGCTTAAAACATAACAAAGTATAATTTCAAACGCAGTACAAGAATCCCTCTGCAAATATAAGTACTTTCACTCCTCGCGATGCCAAATTCCTTGTTACTTTCTTTTAGTTATATTTCTACTCTATAATATCAAGGTTAAACTTTACTATTGCACGAGCAGTTTCTTGAGGAGCGCCATTGGAAAATTTAAGGTACCGTATTGGTTAGGTCCTTTTTTTAAGAAAAATGTTGCTCAACAGATGAACTATTCCGCTAAGCAATTAATTCCACAATTCCATTTTCTAAAGAACATTTTCTCAGAGGTCAGTGGCGGATCCAGGATTTTTAAGTCGTGGGTGCTCACTGATAAAAATTTTGAAAGAAGAGGAAAAACGAATTTAGTTATGGCTGCTCAATCAATATTTATCTAAATATTTTTATAATTACCTATACAAATTTACTAAATCTTGTCAAAGATAATTGGTGCTTAAGCACCCAAAATCAGCATGTAGATCCGCCCATGTCAGAGGTTCTTCGGAGTCAGAGTCTTTAAGTTTTTTTTATTAAGTGATAGTAGGAATTCGCCTCTCTACCTTCACTGTGTAGGGGTAAGGTTTGCATACACACTACCTTCCCCAGACCCCTACATGTGGGAATACACTGGGTTTGTTGTTGTTGTCGTCGTTGTTGTTTATAGAAGAAATTCCTAATTAAGACATGACCCAAAAATTTGTCATGTGCTTTCGTTCTGATTCAATGATAGAATTCATGAATGAATGATTATGTACAAAATGTCATATAAAATGTGAGGTAAATTCAAAGAATGAAATAGAATAAAACAAGTAGAAACTTGTCCAAATCATGGATTAAAAAAAGGTTTAAAAATAAATAAATAAACAGTAGACAATGAATTTTGCTTTTGCTTCTCCTATTAAAGTAAACCAAAATGATTCATGACAAGAGCGCGAAACTAGAGGAACGGATGATTGAAATATGTTTTATATGCCTTTGGATTGTTAAACCACTTAGAATTGAATAATATAGCATTGTGCCTACTCCCCATATTGTGGATCATCACTTCTTCTAAATCTTTAATGCGCCATACTGCTACGTTCAGGATCTTTTGCATATTTACCCATATCATGCATCAAAGCATGCATTCTACTGGGTTACAAAACCAACCAAGATCCCCTGCTAAGTAATCCAATTGGTATGTGTGATCTATGTCATCAGGCACAAACAGGAACCTTCTTAAAAGTAATAGCCTGTTTGGCCAAGCTTTTTTTTTTGGCCAAAAGTGTTTTTTTTTTTGCCAAAATCACTGTTGGCAAAAAATTGAGGTGTTTGGCCAAGCTTTTGGAAGGAAAAAAAGTGCTTTTGAGGAAAAACAGAAGCAGTTTTGGAGAAGAAAAAAAAACTAGCTTCTCTCCAAAAGCACTTTTGAGAAAAATACACTTAGAAACAGTTTTCAAAAGCTTGGTCAAACACTAATTACTGCTCAAAAGTGTTTTTCTAATTAATTAGTCAAACACAAACTACTTCTCGCCAAAAGTATTTTTTTTAAAAGTACTTTTGAGAAAAACACTTCTCAAAATAAGCTAATTTTAAAAGTTTGGCCAAACGGGCTATAAGTCTACTCACTATCATGCACTTCCTTACTGACATTCATCTTTCTTCCTTAACAGTTTACCAAGAAGGGTATTTTGCAATGAGTGCACACACTATGCTTGTATTCTCTAACATCTCCACGGAAACAAGAAGCTTCAAAATGGCTCGTGCAACTGCCGTATTCCCTATTCCTCCCGTGCCCCAGATACCAATAATTATTTAGAATGTCATCAGTTTTCATCCATAGCAGGGATTTCACTTGCTCTAGATGAGCATCTATACCCACAACATCTTGGGAGGACGACAAAAGAAGTTTGCTCAATGAAGAAATTTCGCCGACAATCCACTAATGCTCTCTGATTCGACCCTATAACAATAAGAAGATTGTTGATACAAACAAGAATGAAAAGAATTAGAAGTATTTGTATTAATGGCACACATAAATAAAGGAAAACGTTACTCAGGATTTCGACGGAAAGAAATCATGCCTTCCAATACACATTAACTCGTCTATTTGACAACTACTACTACACCTCAGTTCCAAACATGTTGGGGTCGGCTATATGAATACTGTTACACCATATAAACTCTCAAGCCAATATTATACAAAACAACAATAACAACGACCCAGTAAAATCCCACAAGTGGGGTCTGAGGAGGGTAGTGTGTAGGCAGACCTTACCCCTACCCAGAGGGAGTAGAGAGGTTGTTTCCGATACACCCTCGACTCAAGAACACGAAAAGAGACAATATATTAGTACCATCAATAGAAACCATAGAATGGCAGAAAAATCAAAGGCACTGAACAAAATTAAGCTGGAAGCAAATATATAGACAGATATGGAATTACATGACAACATATTTAACATACAAACTACTGAAATATTACAAGCAAAGAAAGGAATTATGAAGCCCTAAATCACTAAGAAGATGAAACATTTTGAAGACTACCATAAACAAAGCCTAAGCTCAACTGAAATTACTACAAACATTCATCATCATAATTTCAAAAAACTATTCGGGCTTAAGAGTGTCCGACTTTACCTGTGAGCTATGGGTGGGGGCTGGCAGTGCATCAAAGACAGCATTGCATACATCCCTGAATATAAAGAGGACTTGTTTCTCCTCCTCAAAGAAGCCAGCTCCTCGGTTCTCAAGGACACTGACCAAGGATAACTCACAATATTCCATCCTTTGTACGACCCATGTCCAAGAAGGTATGCGCATTTAGTGTGACAATATTAGGATGACCCCTGAGCGATTTCATCACTGAAATTTCTTTCAGTACTAGATCAACTGATTCTTCATCATTAACAATAATATGCTTTAATGCATACTGCTTTGAACCATGTAGTACATCTCGGGCTAAATAAACACAAGAGAATCCGCCTTCTGTAATTGCATTGCGCACATGAACTTTGAGACTTCCAATATCAATGGTGCGACCTTCAAGCCCAGCCTGTTCCTTGGGCATAAAAGGTTTGAATCTCCACATCATAAACAATTCTTTCAAAAACAAAAAACCACTAATAGGGTGTTTGGCTAAGCTGATAAGCTGGTCAAACTGGCTTATAAGCACTTTTTGGCTTATCTACGTGTTTGGTAAAATTAAAAGTGCTTATAAGCCAAAAATAAGCCAAAAGCCATAAGTTGGTCTCCCCCAACTTATCAAATTTCAGCTTATAAGCACTTTACGTTTGACCAAAATATTTACTATTCTATCCCTAAAATAATTCTTTTTAAAACAAAACTCTTCGTATACCCAATTCTTTAGCTGTTTATTACTAATTTCAGCATTTTTATCCAAACACGTAACTGCTTATTTGTTAAATCAGCTTCAGCACTTAAAAATGCTTTTCAGCACTTAATGCTTATCAGCTACTCTAAATCAGCTAAGCCAAACGGGCTCTAAGAATCATGACAAAGATGAGAGATTTAGCTAATTAAACGGTCAAATTAAAATCCCTTCGCAGTAAAGTGAACCAGCTGTACAACCAGTATGAAAAACAAAAACGCACATGTGCTTTTGGTGGTGTTTGGAGTTCTCCAAAAACTGAGTTTGCAAACCCAGGTTTTGAGTTTTGGAAAAAGTGTTCCTTTGACTTGTTTCCAGAACAAATATAGCTTTATGTGAAGATTTCCAAACTGAGTTTTCCAAATCTCTCAGTTTTTGCAAACGCACCCAAACAAACACTTTTCTCAAGGGTCAAAGCTTAGTTTGCAAACTCAAGTTTTGGAAAACCTCAAAGAAACGCCACCTTACAAATTTTTGATTATCCTAAAATGGATACCGATAACACTGCAGATATTTACATTAGAGAGGCACAAACAACGAGATTACCACAAAAACTTCACTCCTACAAATGCAACAAAAAATTGTTGAACATTTTCCAGAGATGGATATTTTATTCTTTTGGCGTGAGGAGGGGGAGGAATGTGGTCAAAATGTAAACTTCCATAAAATCAGGAATAACAAACTAGAATAATTACAAAGTTAGACCTTGTTTAATAAGCTAATCAGATAAATGAAATAGGCATGCACGGGAGCTGCAGGTCTTTGAATCAGATAAGTATTTTTTTGGAAATATTTCTGAAGACACATAGGAAAACTCAAGAGCCTTGACCGATCAGAAAAGAGTCCTACTTCACTAATATATACTATTGTCTATAAGACCCTGCTACACTGTATTATTGCTGACAAATGTCGTATGGTTTATCCAATACCAAAAATAAACTCTAATGTAAAGAGATATTTATGGTAAAAGAACATTATCATGGAAAAATAATCAAGGAATCTATCCACTAATCAACCATTAGATTCTGAGCTCCATCATATGCCTGAAAGATTTTGATTAGGACCACTATGACATACAGACAGAAAACAAGCACTTTTTAGTGATCAATTTTTGCACTGGACTGCCACAATGAATGGTGGAACTCCAACATTAAAGACAGTACAGATATTCATGAATACAAGACGCCCACTCTATCCCGTACAACCTATGTGTTACTATTATTATCACCCTGATTGGTTTGCCTTTGTCCTTGTTTTTCTGGAGTTCAGGTGTAGTCTACTGAATACCAAGCATGATCAAATGGTAGTTTTCTTCTTTCTTCTTTTCTGAATAGGTAGATAAAATTGGTCATTAAATGGCAATAACTATCAGAAGAGATGTCTAAACCTGATTATTTTGCAAGTAATGAAGAGAAACATATCAAAATTAATGAGTACACAAACATGTCATTTCTAGCATAAATTTGCCTCTATAGCACCCAATTAGCCTCCAAACACACACAAACATGCCATTTCCGTGCAGATTAAAGTCAATCACATAAAAACATAGATAAACTTCAAGGTTACAGTACTACACTTGTATCGAAGTTTTTCAAATTAGTGAACTTCTTTGTTATTTTACTTTCTCCAGGATTAATTTCATAAGAATACAATCTTTGCTTGTCTAGAATTTTATCCTTTTTCACAGGTCCAACAAATTCAAGCTGCTGCAAACTGCTTAGTTGCACAAACTATGAAACTACAGATCAAGGTGAAATAAATGCTGTTTCAGTGTACTCACTGATGCAGTAAGTTTTCAATCCTGACCATCTACTAAAACTTTAGCGCCTTAAGAAAACATTCGTAGCACTAACCCATGCATGCTTTCAAAACTGCGGGACATTTCTCATTGACAACATGAAATGCCAAAAATGTAGATATAACTTGTATGCTTCACCTTAAGAAATATTGAAGTTAAATAAATTGGATATAGAAGTTCCAAGATATTAATGTCTTATCAGGCAATGGATCCAAACTTCCCTTAAAAGATTATTTATCTTTAAACAAAATAGTAAGCTAGCAGATCCATTTCCACCCAAGAACAGCTCCACGATATCAAATTTTGGTGAAGCAAATAAATCAGGCCATTCATATAAACAATCAAACGCAGATTTCATAGTATTCTACACGAACCAATTGAGATTGAATAAACATAATTTGCAGTAGTAAAGCATTGATAGTCCAAGAATCAATCAACTTATCTGAAAAAAACTGAACACTACCCAATTGCAGTAAATCCAAGAACTTACCAAAATTGGTGTAAAAAATCTACCTTGATTAAGTATGTTATCAAGAAAAAAAAGCCACCCCAGATCAAGAAAACAGAGAAAATTTCCTGAAGTGACTGCATTTAAGCAGCAGCTTTTGATGTAAAATTGGTGAGATCTGAGAACAAGGATTTGGGTTCTTGGGATTGCTATTGAGATCTAAGAAACGTGTACAGTAATATTCGGGAGGGGTTTCGATAGATCGCCATATACAAAACAAAAACAATAATAATAATAAGTATTAAAGATTCTTTATATTTTCTATTGATGTATAAATCTCTAAAATGCTAAACAACTACAAGAAAAGCGATGTAAAACAAAAGTGCTCACTTGACTTCAACATATTCTCAACTAATAGGTAAAACCTATCTAGATCTTTTTCTTCCATTATGGATCCCAAGAGATTTGCTAACTCCTATTAAAGCATAGGACGTCTCTGTCTAACATCAAAATAACAATTAACTATTAAATTTTTCCCTCATGTTAGATCCAAAAAATCAGTTGAGTTAGTGCTGATTTTGTTTAATTAACTCATTTCGAAGTTTTCTAAGCAAACCAATGGAAACATTATACCAATTAATGTGTATTTTAAACTCACAGACTGTGAATATCACAGCCTTTTAGATTGGCCACTTGAGTTAGAGCAGTCCTCCATCAAAAGGCTTCAGCAAAGCTAGAATCAAAAGTTCATACAAGGTACGTGTAAATGTTTTGCCAGTTATCATATTAGAAGGTCGCAAACATTTACAAGTCACCTGTACGAACTTTTGACAACTAGGAGATATTTAAGAGACTGAGAAACGGCGATTGAGCTATACGATCGAGTTGGTACTTTATGGATAAGGGAAGCACAGATCTGGAGAGGAAGAAATTGTGTTTGAGTTCTGACGGACTATTTATAGTAATTCTATACAAGTAACCAGTAAATGTTTTTCGAGTATCTTCGTCTCTAAAACTTCAGTAGGATGAAGAAGAACGAAGATACTCAGAAGATACTCGAAGAACATTTACAGGTCATCTGCATAGCGAAATTTGATAAGAGAGTAGAAAATGGCGATTGAGCGATACCGTTGATTTGGCTAGGGTTTGAATATATATATATATATATAGACGTGAGCGAGAATGACTATAATACCCTGTAATTCACTGGCCTAAAATCCACCTTAGTATGTACGCAATAGACAGCTAAACGTTCAAGCCAATGAGGCTACTCAGATTTTCTATGGTAAATAGTTACCCACGCCGGTGTTTACACCAAACTCTATTAAATCACCATGGTTAATTAATTTAATTAGATGAGAATACATGTAATTTACCATGGTTAAATGATTGAAATCCATATACAAGACATATATCATATATTTATTGGTTTGATGTAAACACTCGGTGCAACTAAGTATTTACCTTTTCGTATTGATTTAATCGCGTTTCTAGTCTAGTTTTTATTTTTAATAAAATGGCGGTCGTCTTGTCGAGAAAGTTTCATTCATTGAAAATTGTCAGCCATTAAGAGACTAAATATCTAAAAGTAAATTTATAAAATAAGAAATCAGCTGAAACTTTACTCTACACAAAGTTGAAGATTGTAAATATGTAGGAAAACATTTGAAAAATGTAATATTTAATTAATTTCTTTATGACTAACAACAGTTGACAACGACTTGACTTTATTATAATTGAAAATAACTACCAAAAAATCACTTAAGTCTTATCCTTTTTGCTCTTTTTTTAATTTAATGTAGACTTCAAAGTTATTCTCCATCCGCCCACATTGTGTGTCATTTTTATTATCTCACCATTTTTTCCTTAACTCAAATAGGAAAGTCATTATCCCTCTCCCCCCATTGTGGTAATCTTGTATCATTTTTATTATCTCACTTTTAACCAGGATTGATTTTAAAGTGGAGTTGAGTTTACATACGGCAATAAAATACCAAGACATGTTACTTCTCTCAATGTGGAAATTTATAAAATGAACAAAAATTGCTTTCAATATAACTTCCAAAGCGGCATTCCAGTGAAAAGCAGTACTAATAGCAGTAGTGGGGAAAAAAGAATTAGTCTTTTCGGGGGGCACTTGAAGATTGTACGGTTGAATTGAGACAGGAAACCATCATAAGTCGGCCAACAAGCAAAACGAGTTCTCGTTCACGGATAACTAAGCTTTGCTTCTCATACCTGTAGAGTTTAACCACCATGTTCGGGATGGATTGGTGTGGTCCTAAGCATAGATGGAGAGAAAGGACGAAGGCGTTCCTTCGCTCATATGAGAGCTATGCTGGTTATATATGGGAGAAATTCAATGATTATGCTGGTCGAAAGGTTTCTAATGAATCTGCTAATTGAGCTTCTAGATTCAATCAAAAGGCAGAAATGAATAAGCTTGAATCAGAAGCATCGTTCTTTCCAAGACCATCTGCCATTGACTCAGTTGCTATTGCCGGGCAAGATTCTATCTTTTCCTTAGATGCAAAATACTGGAAACTTTATAGCCAGAGATCAAGTTGCCTTTGTACACAATCAAGTTATGCGATATCCTTAATTTCATCCTTCTTTTACCACCACAACGAAATCAATTGTTCTATTACTCCAATTTTTCTATCACGCAATTTGGGATCACATCAGTCATTGGTCGATAGGCCTACAGGGACCTGCCTAAGAACAAAGCAGAAGGACTAGTGAACCTTCCTCAGAGAGATGAAATAAAGTTCCATACCCCCTAATATCTTTACCCTATTGAGGTGTCAATCGTCTGTCCAGAAAGACATTCTCAATTCTCTCAAAAGTTCTTAGGACATTGAGAAGAGGAGAGCAATTTTGAATGGGAAAAAGAAGAGAACGGCACTTAAAAGGTTAAAATGCAACTTGAATCCATTTACCTTCTGTTTTTATTGCAATTTTAGTACTCAGAAACAGAACCTGGATAGTGTAGTTTTCTTCCAAAAGATTCAACACCATTAAGCAGTATTAACCCCTCATTACCTGCTTAAGAAAATCAGTCAGGCAATTTACATTACTTCCAACTCTAAGAAAACCGATCAATCACTGTTGAAGGAAAATACATGCTCCAACAACAGAGCCACCAGTCAAAGCACTTCAACAGAAACTATGCACGCTGTAATACTCCCAAAAGGCATCTCCCTGCCCGTAGCTGCCACCTACTACATCCATCAAACTGCTCTAAGAAGTGAGCTTATTGCAATTGAAAATATTAATATCACAAAAGAAACTTAGCCAAACAGTTAAAGACAAAAATATAGATAGGATTATATCAACACGAGCTTTGTGATTACGACTGAAGAGAAAATTCTATAATGAACTTTGCAATTTTCCTTCTTCCCCATAAAATTGACCAAAACAACGTAAAACCTTCTCTTTCCTTTTCAATTGATACTGGAAAGGAAAAGCACAAAAAAATTTCCAAAAAGAAGCAATTTGCCCAGCATCATCCACTGCAGACTAACATTTTCCTAAACTCTACTTATAAAACGCTACCTCTGATACCTTAGCTTACTTTTGAGCCAGTAGGACACCAGCAGACTAACTTATTTCTCTTCTCTGAACTTCAAAATTCCAAAAGCCACCCTCCACTTGTCAACATGCATCAGAGATGCTCCAAAACAAAATAGATCACAAAAAGAAGAGATGTATCTCTTGACAAACCCAATTGTGTGCATCCATATGTGCGAGATCACTATATTCAAGCATCAGATTCAGAAGAAGTCGACTCGGAAGAACCAGGTCCACGATTGGTAGCAACATGCATCTCAGGCAGCATCAAACACTTTGGCTGGGCACCTTTGTACACCTTCAAGGAAGGCTTCAGTTTCATATACTGCAGAAGTAGGGAGTTCAGTCAAACACGGTCTGAAGGGAAAACAAGCTTTATTTTTCAGTGTAGTTTCTGGCTTAAATTTTAAGTGGTACAACTCTGCTCCAAATTTACATAAAAGAAAGCGCGTCTCAGAGGCAGACCACAAGACCAATACCAGAACCAGATAGCATCTATTAAAGAATTGTAGAACAAAACTTACTTGCTGTGGGTCATGTTCAGGTACATATGCCATGAACATTCTCCACGACACCTCACTAGTATCAAACTCGCAGGCAAAACTTAATCATGGCTTAACTTTTAACATAACTAATATAACACTGGAAGTATCTCTTATCATAACATAGAAAACAGCAAGTAGAGTTGGTTACCTCCTGATAAAATGCATTAATTTCTTCCTCTGTCAGGCCTTCGTCTTCCCCAG
This sequence comes from Nicotiana attenuata, assembly GCF_001879085.1. Classification (NCBI taxonomy): domain Eukaryota; kingdom Viridiplantae; phylum Streptophyta; class Magnoliopsida; order Solanales; family Solanaceae; genus Nicotiana; species Nicotiana attenuata. The sequence goes on along the minus strand of NW_017671058.1, from coordinate 169,929 downwards.
CATTTTCATCCCAACCAAGAGAACGTAGGAAAGCAGCCTCTTCCTCATCTGGATATAGAGCTCCATTTATGGACGAGTTATTCTCCTCAATACCATTATGTCTTTGAACATGGTTTTGAGATTCATGAGCATCTCCATTGCTGGTTCTCTCACTTCCATTTTCAGAAACACAAGGGCTCAATGAGGCACTATCCTCATCTTTAGTTTTAATACCAGATTGCTCACTACTGTCAGATGAAGCCATACCAGAGTCTGGAAGGACAGTAGAAGAATTTAATGAAGTCTTCTTCCTCATTAGATTGAAAAAATCACTCCTGCTTTGGGCTTGAGACAGAGAAGATCTCTTCTCTGCAGTAGATCGTGCTTTCAGCGACAATGTAGCAGCTTTAGATTCAAGGGAAGTCACCCTCGAAGTTGGACTAGTCAAAGCAGGAGCTGAAGGAGCCACTGCAGGAGAGCAATTAGTTAATCTACTGCCAGTGTTGTTAGCTGGACTCGGTGCTTCTTTTGATAAAGAGGTGACACCATTTTCCCGTCCTGGCTTCAGAACCAGAAGAGTTTTGCCATGGGAGGTAGCTGGAGCTTCCGATCTGACTTGTCCACTACGGGGCTGATTTGGAAGTTGAGTGGAAAAAGGTTGTTGCATACTCTTAGCTAATCCAACCATCTCATTTGCCCTAGCTGTGGCTTTTGGTTGCTTAGATTTATCAGCAGAACTGGAAACCTGGAAACAATTACTTCCCATTAACATGGATATCAACTATCCATCAAGCACAAACCTTTGAACATAAATTCTATATCCAAATACTAGAGGAAGATACAACTACAATGGAAAATAAACAGATTCTTCAACATATAGATGGATTCCAGCCTTTTTCCTTTCAAGTAGACATAATGCTGTCTTTTCTACATATAGATGCATAAAAGCTACAATACTGTAAGAAAGAAAAAGCTAAAATGTAGCTACCAATTTGGCTCCTTGAGTGCCAGTGAACAAGCAATTTGTGGAAAAAGCGGTAAACAGTGCATCAGAAATAATACCCTTCACAGTAACAAGTGCTACAGAACCGCTAGGACCCAAGTACAGATGAATGATTATGCCAGAGAAGGAACCATTATGGTACTTTGCAATGACAAAAAACATACATACAGCAGGAAAATTGAACCATTGGCCAAGAGGTTCACGGAGAAACATCATCACTGCATTAAACTCCAAACAATTATATACGTTTTTTAGTTGCTTCTTTTGTTTTCCACATGAAATAATACTCGCATAAGTTATGCTGGAATGTACTTATTATTTTATGCAGGGGAGAATATAGAATAAGAATACAGGTAAAGTAATACATGGATTGAACAAAATTTGACAAAAAGCTCCTCACTCTTTAGATTTAATTTGTCTTTTCCTTGAACATACTAATCCATACATTGTTAATCCATGCATAACTTGTCTTCAAACCAAACGACCCCTTAGTGCGTTAAGCTTTAGAGGAGAGAAGGTACAATAATATGTAACAGTAATTAGCTGAAGATCTGATTCCTTTATGTTTGTTCTCTAATATTGCTTTTCCAGTGAGATAGAACTAGGAAAGCACACTAGCTCCCAACAAAAGCACACACTCGCGTCACAAGTCACAAGCTCCTCTAACCAAGTTTTACATATTCATGGTTATACACTCCCTGAGAGGGTGGGGAGGCAAAAGGCTGGGACAGGATAATGTCACATGAACAGGTCAAACATAATCAAGTAACCATTTAAATTCTAGTACTACTATCTTTTGCAAGTGCCAAAGAACTATTAAAGAGACTAAATAATTCACCTGACCAATGAATGTGATCAACCACAAGGTTATGACATTACATAGGGAAAATAAAAGTTCAAGTGCCATAATTTACACGCAAATTCCAAGTTTTATTAAACATAATACATGATCATTCACTATAAAACATTGGTTGTCCCCAAGATGAATTAGCAGCATTCCCCGGTTAATCAATCCCTCAAAAGTTTCCCCTACTGAGCTTCCAGTAATTTTGCATTCTAGTTTGTTTATTTGACAACTGTAGTTCATCTTTTATTGACCATTTTCCTTTGGATAGTTGCTCGGACTCTTCACTTTCGGTGCCGCACCCATGTCGACACGACGTGGGTGCGGCTGTAGGATCCGTACCGGATTTGGTCAACCGATTTTGGATACTTTGACCAAACTCGACGGAGAAATCCAGGAAAGATACAATGATTTTTTAAATCAAAATAAAAGTTAGAGTAAAATTGAAGAAATGGAATACCTTGTATTAGAGATTTCTATGTTAGTCCTTTTTCTTTTATCTCCTTCTCGGGTTCTCCTTTTGATCAATATTTTCTCCTTCTCGGAACACCTTATAAGTTTCCGAAATAATGTCTCATAATTTAGACATATTTTTATAACTCCACCTTTAGATGTTTGAATTATTTTTAGCCGAATCCCAGCACCCATACATCGATCATACCCCCGAATCTTAGAATTTAGATCATGAGGGATCCGACCTCTAGATCTGCACCGTATCGGACACCCGCACCCAAGTCCAAGCAACTTAGTTAAGCTAGGTATCTTGCTTCACCAGCTAACTTGCTCCAACACGACAATTTAGGTGCCTCACCCCTGTCGGCACGACATTGGTATGGGTGTGGGTGTGGGTATGGGATCCGTACCGAATCTGGTCAAACAATTTTGGGTACTTTGACCATGATGGACGAAATCCGAGACGAGATACAATTTGATTCTCAAAATCAGACCCAAAACTAGGGTAAATTTGGAGAAATAGCTTACCTTGTCTCGGAAATCAATCTTTTTCTTATCTATAACTTGAGAACAAGAAAGAAAATCACACTTTACAAGCTATATGTGAGTATTCCACAAAAAATATCATAATTTAGAGATATTTTTTGAATTACTTGCCGGAAACCCCGCACCCGTATCCATACTAGGATCCTTACCCCAAAATCTTAGAATTTACATCTCGAAGGATCCGACCCTAGATCCGCACCCGTGTCCGAGCAACTTATTTCACCAATATAATCGTCTACATATACAAGCAACATCAGCAGGTGGATAAAACAAAAGGCAATCATAGACATGATTCTACTCAACCAATACAATAATGTGTGGATCAAATACAATTGAAGGCAAAGTACAAGTAATAAAGACATTAACAATTGATTCTCACTTCAATCAAGATTTTAAAAAGCTTCAAAGAAAAATTAAAGAAAGACAAAGGTCTATAGAGCAAGATAATGAATCACTGATGAGGGCATCATCTAGATCATAAAGGGAAAAATAGGTCTACAGAGCAAGATAGTGTCGATAGTGAGACACTAATTAGAGGATTATCCAAATCATGAAGCGCAACATTGTTTGGAAGTTAAGTAGAATTCAGATATTAAGAGGATGCAAGTCCTTGACAACAAGAATGGGAAAAAAGAACCCTCACACTTGTATCAAGGCATGTATTTGAACTATAGTTGTCACACAACTCCACACTTCCAATGATTCTTATTAATTACACAACTAATCATGGTTTATATCAATTTGTACAATGAAATTCCCACAATTTTTATTTATTATATCAGGGTGTAACCACATCCTACAATCTTCTAAAGCTAGTGCATTGAAGATAAGCTCTTGTATGTGTTACCAGGAAATCTTGAATAGCTTAATGTTTCCTTGTATCTTGCAAAGCTACATAGCCAACTGGGTTTCAAACCCGCTACATGCACTCAAGCAGCTCAAGGCGTAAGACAATGTACAGGTCAAGATATTATGAACATGGAAAATGGCATATGTCAACAATGCGTGAACACCACACAACCGCCCAGCACAAATAAATAGCCTCTTTATATATTTGTGAATAATAAAATGGTTAATAGTCCATCAGGACATATCAAAGACCTACAACCAGCACAAGTTAGTTGCACTTCTATTCACAAAGACCTGCAGAAACCTGGCTATCACATTCATATTCGAAGCTTCCTGTGTCTTAATATATTCTATAATAACTTAGACTGCTACAAAAGAGTATTAGCATTCAATCCATAAGTGACAAAAAGAAAAGTTCAATAGAGCTAAATCAATGACCAACTGCAAAATGATAAAAACCAGAAATGACTATGGAATTCTCAATTGTATCATGAATGTACTCCCCCACCAATTCTTTCTATAGCTGCATACAAACAAACCCAGTAATGATAACCCCTATAGGTGAAGTCATAATGAAAAAATAAGTCCCGGTCAAATGCATTATTAAAGTATATGAACATTGTGTGCATATAACGATGTCGTACCAAGGCTTTAGGCGTCGAAGGTATCACAGGTATCAACTGTCTGGATTGCTTTATAGCCAATTCCTCCAGCCTCTGTGTCTTATCAGGGATCTACAATTGTGCAAAACATACACAAATGAAAACCTCTTCCAAAATTATCAAAATAAGTAATAACTGGCAATTAAAAATAAATTACCTGGGTGGTGGCACGGGCACGTGGTGGTGCTTGTGACAATGCTTCAGCCATGTTAAGACTAGCCATCCCACTCGAAGCACTAGTTGTTGGAGCTGCAGCAATACTTTGTTGAGAAGCTGAGCTCCCCATACTGATGCTGCCAATTATAGGAGGCACCTCTGCCAATGCGGAGGTCCATTTATCAGCACCAAGCAAAGCTGAGTTTCCAATTGGCAGACTCTGAACTGCTGAGCTCAACCCAGGAGATGAAACTCTGGTGACTTGCCTCTCTTCAATCCCAAGAGAAGGGAAGTCTTTCTCAAATGCCGCCTTCTGGCTACCATTAAAACTACTTCCCCCGGAATGAATACCATTACCACTGTTATGGGTGCTACTAATACCACCTTTCAAGTCCTCAGTCCTACGGGGCAAGAACTCGCCAGGTTTCCTGGACACCAGTGACTGAGAGCGCCTCAAGCTGTTCTCAACTCTACCAGCTAAAATATTCCCCAGAGGATCAGATGAGTCATGATCCCACAGATCAACAGTACCTGATCTTTCTTTCTCTCTTTCACGATTTTTATCACGATGACTTCTATTAAAGCTACTGTACGGATGCTTCGAACTAGTACCACTAGAACTACGCCTAGAATTCGACGATGAACTGCGATCCAGAAACACAGAACGTGGGCTATCTTTGTCACTAACACTCCTAGGAGATCTATTGCGAGAAGACAACGTGGATAAAGTAACATCTGCAGCAAAAGTAACACAAATGTGCAAAAATGTCATACTTAAAGTAATTAACAAAACTAACTACTACCATTCAGCTTCATTTAAACAAGCGCTTATAGTTAATTAAGACTGAAAACAATTCAAAGCAGCTGACAGTTAATTACCTGAATGCAAAGAAGAGGATGCAAAGTGGGGACTTGAAGAGCCACCACCCCCAGTAACACTTCCAGTACTTCTCAACCATTCTGGAACTAATGCTGGTTCACTCCTTTCCATGGGCGCCGTAGAACATGATCAGATTACTCTACAACAAGACTTTATTAAAACTCACTTTTTCTCCTTTCTGAACCCAATATGTCCAGAACTTTTACCCTGCCTATCCAACCATTTGCATAAACAACCACATCACATTAGTCTATCTAAAATTCCCCAAAAGAAATCAACCATGCACTTTTGCTTTCCACTTTATATTTGAGGCAAATTTACCTCTCTATCACAATCCTTCCTTTGGCTTACTAATTCGAAGCCAACCCAATAAACACCAATAAAGGGTTTTCCAATCTTAATACCCCACGTAATTTTCCAAAACGAAATGAACAAAATTCAAGTACCTATAAATCAAATTTCTTCTGTTACTCCATCTCTTTTACCAAAAGAAGATGGATTATCAAACAATTTGAGCAATTATCAGACTATCATTGCAATTACAGAAGAAATACCCCTTTTTCGGTTCCACGACAAGATTTCAACGAGTAATGAACCAAACAGAACCTAAAACTCACCGACCCACCATGCCAAATGGGGAGTTAAATTCACAAATTCACAAACCCTAGACCCGCAACAACTTACCCCAACAAAACCTAGGGTTTCTACACCACCAACCCAGATATTACACAGCAAAAATCACCCACATAATCAAAAATTAGAACATTAACAAACTGATTGTTACCGATTATGAGAAAAATAAAAGCAGCGAGCGATTAAGAACCCAATAAGATCCTCAACAAAACCCTAACCGCTCTAAAATAACGCCAAAACCAAAACTCTTAATATACGACGAAATATATTTCCGTTTTGGCCTGGGGGTGGGGATTGGGTGAATACCAAATTCTTGACAATAGATGTTAAATTGTTTGTTCTCAATATGTAATAAGCGCAGTATTAAACGAATGGCGTGAGACACAGAGAGAGAGAGGCGAAAGAGAGAGAGAGAGAGAGAGAGAGAGCAGCGAGAGTGGGTTCAAGAAGAGAGACTAGGGCAAAAAACAATAAGGGGACTGTGGTTATGGTAATATGTGTGTGTATATTAGGGTAGAGATATAGATTATAGTGTTTGTGCGTGTGTGTGTACACACAAGATTGGGAAGGAGAGGGTTAGGGGAAACTGAAAAGGCTATTAAAATGAAAAATAATTTTTTTTATATTTTGTGTTTGTGTTACTGATAAATCAAAATGGTTACTGTTGTTAGGTAATGAATCTCTTTTTGCCAGCCCATTATCTTATGTGTGCTTGTTTATAGGTGTTATTATACCATATGCATTGATGTTTGTACATTTGTATTGTTATCTAAGAGTATGAGACAGTGTTAGTCCCCAATAATAATCAATTAAGGGGGATTAGTTAAACTTCCTTTGAAGTTTAGCTTAGTTATGACATAACCGCAAATTAGGCTTGATGCTCAAGCATTATTATTATTATTATTATTATTATTATTATTATTATTATTATTATTATTATTTTATGTAAAGAAAAAGAATAATTTGGCTCTGTCAGAAGAAGGATTCAAACTATGAATGCAAAAAAAAACTTGTCAATTGCAAAGGTTTCTAATTTATCAACATTTTACATCGATTTCTCTCTTTTCCTTTTACTACCATTATTTTATTTTATTTTTGTCAAGAGGGTGAAATCTAGTCAACTGTAAAGGTTAAGAGAAAGGCAAATGAAAAAATAAAAGTCGGTTCTTACATTAAAAGAGTGTTTTGATAAATTTAGAGTATATTTTAACTTAAGATGTGCAAAGTAAGAGCGTTAGTGGTTGAATTATCTTTTGAAAAGTATTTATATTTTTTATCTTGACAAAATGTCAATAGACCGATAGAGGTGGAAAGTTTTCTTTAAAAAAAAGTTTAAAATGTTAACTAATTGGCTCATGTTTAGCTTAAAGCATATATATTTCTATGTATATTGCCTCATATTTTACTTTTGTTTCATGAATTTGGGATGGTAAATGTGATGATTTATATTAATTTGAAGTGATTTTATGTGTAGGAATGATTCGGGAGCAATTGGGGGCCAAACGTGCAAAATTAGAGCCAAAACAAACGAAATCGGGAAACTTGTGAATTCCACAGGTGGCGCCCAGCCCTACAGGTGGCGCCAAAAACAGTAGCTAAAAATATTGGAGCGTCGTGGAGGGCGCCTGGCGCTAGCCAGGGCGCCGGTGACGTGAATTTTCTCCAATTTCGCCCGGGACAAGGTTATTTCGGCCCTAGACCTACCCAACACGTATAAAAGCAAGACTAAACCTATTTTGGAGGGGAGAGACGCCACTTTGGAGGAAAAAGACGCACGAGAAACATCCGGGAGCAAGAACATCTCAGATTTCTTCATCTTTTCTAGTATTTTCAATTATTCTAAACTTATGCAATTGTTTGCTAGTATCATGAGTGGCTAAACAGTCATTGTTCTAGGGTTGTGATTTAGCCATGAATATTGTTGTTTAACATTGACTTAACCTCGATTATAATTCACTAATATATGGTTGTTTCTTCAATTCTGTGATTAATCGCTTAATTGTCTGGCCAGCATTTAGGTATTATTTACTATCTATGCTATGCTTGGGAAAGCCGTGTTTAGATTAGAGAAGAATTGAAGAGAGCATGATCTTAACCCTTAGGGGGAGCGGATTTGTGGTTAGGATAGGAATATACCTAGTCACCGTGCTTAATTAAATATCGTAACTTAATGCGTTCTTAATAGATTGATTTCATAGGAATATAGGCATTAATCTATTTTGAATAGGCGAGTAGTACTTCGGGAGAAGGCTATGAGAGCAATTATCAATTAATTAGCAACCATGAGTGAATTGTATGAGAGGAAGAGTTAACTAGAACACAATAGGATTGGTGAATTGATCACAACCCTGGAATACTTGTCTTTATTGAATACATAACAATCATTCTACTGCTTGATAATTTAGCTATTACTTAGAATTGTAGTATAGTATAATTAAACTTTTGAACTCGAATTTAGCTCGACGGAATAAAAATATTGGTGAGTTAGTGAGTAGTTAATATAAGTCTCTGTGGGTTCGACACTCGACTTATCATTTTATTACTTGTACGACCACGTATACTTGCGTGTGCGTTTGGGAGCAACAAGTTTTTGGCGCCGTTGCTGGGGACTTAAAAATTAGCTACTTTGCTGACTTAAGCTTTTATTAGTTATTTGTTCAAGTTTTAATTTCAGTCTACCTTGTTTGTGTTAACACAGGCTCTTCTCTTGAATGTGGAGGAGTAGAAGCACAAACAATCTCCTTCCTCTTGATCCTGAAATTGAACGAACGCTTCACAGAGTGAGGAGGGAAGTCGAAGCAAGAACTAGAATAGAAAGAGAGTTGGACATCGTAGTTCAACCATAGCCAATAGAGATGGCAGGTAATGCAGAGCGTGCGGTGATAGAAGCCGCAAGGCCCAATCTTGCTAATATGACTCAGGCGATTGTGAAGCCTGAGATCACTGGGCATTTTGAACTCAAAAAGTACATGGTACAGCAGATTCAGTCCATAGGGCAATATGTGGGTCTATCTCATGAAGATCCGCAGAGGCACATTCAGAATTTTTTGGAAATTACGGACACCTGCAATTATCCGAACGTTTCCAAGGACTATGTCAGGCTGACACTTTTTCCCTTTTCACTGCTGGGGGAAGCTAAGGAATGATTACAGAAAGAGCCCGCGAACTCAATCCACACTTGGGTTGATCTAGCAAGGAAATTCTTAATCAAGTTTTTCCCCACCAAGAAGACAAAGTCATTGAGGAGTCAGATTCTTGGGTTCGAACAACGGGATGGCGAGACACTTCGTCAAGCCTGGGAAAGATACAAGAAGCTACTCAGAGATTGCCCGCACCATTGTCAGACTGATGAGGTATTGGGACACACATTTGTTGCCGGGCTAGATGAGGCCTTAAAGATGAATCTTGATTCAGCTTGTGGGGTTAGTTGCATGGCGAAACCATATAGTGAAATCCAACTCTTGCTGAATAACTTCACTGCTAATGATCATAACTGGCAAGGAGATGGGGATTCACGCAAGGCAAGTAAACAGAAGGCAGCCGGGTTGATTGAGCTTGATGACTTCTTGGCCATGAGAGCTGATATAGCAAAATTGGCAAACCAGGTGAATAGAATGACAATGCAACAGACACAACAGATGCAACATGTACAACAGATGTCTCTTTACTGCGAACTATGTGGTGACAATCATATGAGTGACATGTGCCCCACGAATCCAGAATCTATATACTATGTGGGACAACAGAGCAGGGGTCCAATGAATCAGAATGCACAATATGGGAACGTTTATAACCCAATTTAGAAGAATTATCCCAACTTCTCATAGGGTGGAAATCAGCCGAATCAGAATCATTATAGACCCCAAGGAAATTTCAATCAACCTCAGAAGCCACCTCAATAGGTAGAAGATAATGGGAATGATTTGTTGAAGCAGTTGTTGCTTGACAATCAACAGCTCAGGACCGATTTCAGAAATTTGGAGCGCTAAATGGGACAGCCTGCCAGTGCTCAAAACACTAGACCAGTTGGGGCTCTTCCTAGTGATACTGAGCCTAATCCTAAAGCTCAAGTCAATGCGGTTACCTTGAGAAATGGAAGAGCATTAGAAGAAGTTCCAAAGAAAAAGAAGAATACAACTCATCCTGAAGGAGAATTAGTTCCCAAGCTAGTTGAGGGGAATGAGAAAGATGATAAAGGACCCGAGCCAGTAATTGAGATAAGGCCACCACCTCCGTTTCCACAAAGACTGCAGAAGCAAAAAGATGATGCTAAGTACAAGAAATTCCTAGATATTTTGAGCCAAGTGAGTGTGAATTTGCCTTTGGTGGAAATTTTGCAGGAAGTGCCTAAGTATGCAAGGTATCTCAGAGCTATTGTGGCAAACAAACGAAGACATGCAGAGTTCGAAACAGTTGCACTTACTGAAGAGTGCAGTGCCAGAGGTCAGAGTAAACTTCGTCCTAAGTTGAAGGGTCCTGAGAGTTTCACAATTCCTTTGTCTCTTGGAAAACAAGAAGTTGGTAGAGCCCTGTGTGATTTGGGGACTAGTATAAATTTGATGCCATCCTCTTTGTTCAAGCAACTCGGATTAGGGGTGCTTAGACCTACTACAATCACTTTACAGTTAGCAGATAGGTCACTAGTCATGCCAGAAGGAATTATTGAGGATGTGTTAGTTCGAGTGGAAAAGTTTATTCTTCCTACTGATTTTATTGTTCTTGATTACGAGGCAGAGGAGGAAGTGCCCGTTATTTTGGGGCGACCATTCTTAGCTACTGGTGGAGCAATTATTGATGTGAGGGCAGGGAAGTTAAAAATGAGAGTTGACGATGAGGAGGTCACTTTTAATGTGTACAAGGCACTTAAGCTCCCTAAGCATTATGAGGACTTGTGCATGATTACTGTGGTCGAATTGAAGGGAATAGAGCAGAGTCAGTATGTGAATTATAGTGATCTAGATGGGACAACTGAGTTAGAGGAGGTGGTGTTTCAAGCTGAGTGTGTAAAGACGATTGCGAAAAGAGCCAGAGATGAAAGAAGGAGACCTTCCGAGAGTGTGCAAAAAGGCTAGACTTCATGGGAGAAAGAAGAAGAGAAAGCGCCGAGCCTGAGCAGAGTAGCAGAGTCGTGCCACGACTATAAATAAGGCGCTTGTTGGGAGGCAACCCAACCTGTATACCTTGGATTTATTAATTTTTTTTGTGCCAAGTTTTGTGTTGTTTTTATTTTGCAGAGTAGGGGAAGTCTGAGTACCCGAAGTTGAAGCTGGGGAGCATGTTTGAGCTTAAGTGTGGGGTCGTCCCGACCCTTAATATTGAGGATCATGTCCGAGCTAGGCCGGAGAGGGTCTCAAGGAGTACTTCTCACCCTTGTTTTAATATTTTTTTTCTATGATCATGCATCGAGGACTATGCATAATATAAGTGTGGGATAGAGAAACTACTTTCTGAAGTGTAATTGTATAAAACTATTTTTTTAATTTAGTTTTTCTTTTAGAACTCGTAGTAGACATAGTCTATGTTTTAAAAAAAATGAAAATTGAAAAAGTTTTGACTTTTCCCGACAATGGATCTTTTGGACAATTTTCTTGAGGGATAAAGTCCAATTAAAAATACCAAAAAGATTTTTTTTTAGAATAGCTAGGTAGTATTCCTTGGTTTTTCTTTGGGCACCGGTTCTTTTCCAAGGATGTAGCTCGAACCGGACACTTTATTTTTTTTTAGGAGTAGTTTAGGAAGAATCTGAGTCGCTCTGAGATATTCATTGACATGGTTGATGCTGGCACATTAAGCTATGACATACATTCTGTTTTCCCGTATATTTGGTTTGAATTGTGAAGCCTAAGTAAAGTAAATAGCCTATTTTGTGACGCCTTTTCTCAGTTGTTTGACTTGTATGCCACATAGTGCAATATTGCTTAAATTTCTCAATTATGTGTGCTTGCTTGACTTGAGACTTGAACAGAACCGTCTTGATTGAGTCATGTGCAACGTGTTTGCGAGGATTTGTGATTTTCTGTGCTATCCTGTGTAGTCTAAAACTTGCCCCGTGTGTTAATTGAAGCGAAATTGTAAGTTGTGCTAATATAGGAGATGACGTAGGCATTTTCTTGCTTGATCATGGATGTGCTTGTCATAAGAAAATAAAATTTTCCGTTGCTAGCCCCTTTGAGCCTATAGACCTTTCTTTTGGCACCCACATTACAAGCCATACTCCTATTTTGCTCTTAATTGGATATTGATTTAACCTTTACCTCCTAAGACACTTAGTCACTAAAAGAAGTAAGGTTAGAGATTGGGGAGTAGCTTTTGAGTGGAACCATGGAAGGGCCCGTTGGTGCACTAAAGTTGAAATCAAAGGTCACTAACCGATGAACTTTAATGTATGGAGTGTGTGAAGAAAAGAAAAAAAAAGAGAAAGAGAAAGGAAAATTGAAAGAAAAGAAAAAAAATGATAGTGAAAGTATGTAGAAAAATACACACCTCCAATTCTTAATGATTTGTGCTAGTGGAATTATAGAAGTGCTTAATTGAAAAGAGGGCTATGTTGTATATGGCAAGTGAATTGGTTGAGAAGAATATGTGCTTGAATTATAAATGTAGTGTATTAAAGTGCTTAGGAGGGTTAGTCACTATTTTGTAAATGTATCATACCCGTCCCTTAGCCTACATTACAACCTTAAAGTCCTAATTGATCCTAGATCTGGCTAGCTTAAATTAGTGGAGATATACACTACGGGCAAGCTTATGGTACGACCACGGGATGCATATGAACTCTTTGTAGGAGTGAGCGAATTTTGTTCAATTGTGTGATGTCCTTAATTTATATTCAAAAGCACATTTGAATGTGTGGACTAGTATATTTTCACTCTTTCGTTTGTTGGTAAGGGCACATGATCTCATGAATGATTGGTGATGTCGTAAACTTTCTTGTTGGGTAAGTGCATGAGTTGAGGGTGCTTAGTGGTTGCAAGTTGGCTCTTGAGGTTGGGTGGTGACAAATAGGTTGTTGGAATTAATTGAATTGAAATATTATACTTGGGCATGCTTAAACGGGAAGAATGTGAAATTTTATGTGTTCATGCTTGTGTGCCGGTATTGATCATAGTCAAGGGTATAGTATGTGGTTAAAAGTTAAGGTGCTCCTCTATAATTGAGACATGTACGTAGTTGGGGGTTTATTAGATAGTCCCATTGCTCGAGGACGAGCAAGATTTTAAGTGTAGGGTGTTGATGTTTAGCTTAAAGCATATATATTTCTATGTATATCGCCTCATATTTACTTTTGTTTCGTGAATTTGGGATGGTAAATGTGATGATTTATATTAATTTGAAGTTATTTTATGTGTAGGAATGATTCGGGAGTAATTGGGGGCAACACGCGCAAAATTAAAGCCAAAACGAACGAAATCGGGAAACTTACAAATTTGGGCGCCGCAGGTGGCACCCAGCCCTACCTGTGGCGCCAAAAATAGTAGCTAAAAATATTGGAGCGCCGTGGAGGGCGCCTGGCGCTAGCCAGGGCGCCGGTGACGTGAATTTTCTCCAGTTTCGCTCGGGACAAGGTTATTTCGGCCCTAGATCTACCCAACACGTATAAAAGCAAGACTAAACGTATTTTTGGAGGGGAGAGACGCCACTTTGGAGGAAAAAGACACACGAGAAACATCCGGGAGCAAGAACATCTCAGATTTCTTCATCTTTTCTAGTATTTTCAATTATTCTAAACTTATGCAATTGTTTGCTAGTATCATGAGTGGCTAAACACCCATTGTTCTGGGGTTGTGATTTAGCCATGAATATTGTTGTTTAACATTGACTTAACCTCGGTTATAATTCACTAATATATGGTTGTTTCTTCAATTCTGTGATTAATTGCTTAATTGTCTGGCCAGCATTTAGGTTCTATTTACTATCTATGCTATGTTTGGGAAAGCCGTGTTTAGATTAGAGAAGAATTGAAGACAGCATGATATTAACCCTTAGGGGGAGCGGATTTGTGGTTAGGATAGGAATATACCTAGTCACCGTGCTTAATTAAATATCGTAATCTTAATGCGTTCTTAATAGATTGATTTCATAGGAATATAGGCGTTAGTCTATTTTGAATAGGCGAATAGTACTTCGGGAGAAGGCTATGAGAGCAATTATTGATTAATTAGCAACCATGAGTGAATTGTATGAGAGAAAGAGTTAATTAGAACACAATAGGATTGGTGAATTGATCACAACCCTGGAATACTTGTCTCTATTGAATACATAATAATCATTCTACTGCTTGATAATTTAGCTATTACTTAGAATTGTAGTATAGTATAATTAAACTTTTGAACTCGACTTTAGCTTGACGGAATAACTGTGAGCGTTACTGTGTTAAACCAAAAATCAGAAAAAAACTGTTAGGAGAATTAAAGAAATCTGGAAAATAGTAGAGAATCAGAAATATTCCGAGTCCACAAGTTTCTTGTGTGTCCTTAAGGAATTTTAACCCCCTCACACGTTGCCAAGGTAATGGATTAAATCCTCCCAGGATAAAACGGAATAAACCTTCCTGCAACATTGGCAATACAAATTGCAGGATACCAACGAACGCAAAGAACGGAGCAAAATCACACTTACGAATTTGAGAGAGAAAGACTGCGAATTAGGATGCAGTATATTATGAAAGAAAGAAGTTCTGGAGTGTTTTTCGTGTGTAGAAAATGGAGCCTTGCCTCAGAATTTATAGGCAATTATCAGAAGAGGTGTCTGGAAAATGTGCCTTTTCAGAAGAATACGCTGCCTGCCGCGGTTCTACCGCGGTCGCGGCAGAACCGCGGTCAGAGAGGCTCTCTAAATCAGCCTGCCGCGGTTCTACTGCGGTCGCGGCAGAACCGCGGCCAGAGAGGCCCTCTGAACCTTCAGCAGAGTTCTGGCGTATTTTCAGCAGTGATTTGGCATTTAATTAATTATTAAATAATTAAATAAATTTTGTCCAAACATAATCTTATCGATCGATCATTTGACAAATCCAAATCCAAAGCCGAAGCCGAAGCCGAGCCGAGCGAGCGACGACGACGGCGCGAGGGTTCATTATCTTCAACTCCTTTTAAGAGCTTTAAGAAGTGATTCTATATATAAACACACAAATGTGGTTGTCCCTCACCAATGAGGGACAAAGTGCAAGACAAAAGTTCACTTCTTCAAATTTTCAATTTCCCTCCATTTTATTTCCCTCCATTTCCAATTCACACTTCTTCTACTTTAAAGCCCAATGGCTTAAAGTCCAACAATCCCCCACATGAATGGGAATGGCTGTATCAAGAAAGATCATAGATGAAAGCTATGTGATTTTGCAAGTAAGGATTAATTGCATCTGGATAAGTAGGTTTCCCTTTGAACTTTCCGCAGTGAACATATGTCGGATATACTCGGTCAATCGGTAGATTTGATATCTTTGAACCGTCGAACTTTAGTGTATACCTAGACAACCATATGTCACACAACCAACCCTTAACCGTCTTTTGGTTCTCATTGTTGTGTTCGTTTTAGCCATGAACACCGCCTGGTTTCATAAGTGCGTAGAGAATTGGCCTTACAAAATTCTCATTGAAGCGGCTTCCACTTCACACTTACATAGGTGATTCCTAAACGTGTAATCCTTTAGATTGACACTATTTGATAAATACCGCATCAAACTTAGGTAATCATTAAAGAACGTGTAAAGTTCTATCCTTGTTACTGAACATTGTCTTCATCACGAGAATGGACCAAAGATTTTATTTTGACAATGTTGAACCGGTCAATCACAACTTTGTTTGAGCTCCTTGAACCTAGATCTCGGAACATCCAAAATTCTAGGTAGAGTTACCGCCATGTTGACTTGTCCTCGGCCATAGTCCCATTCTCTTAGATGATTTCTCAACTCCCTCTCTAGTTAAGCCTTTTGTAAGCGGATCCGCCACATTATCCTTTGATCTTACATAATCAATAGTGATAATTCTACTAGAAAGTAGTTGTCTAACGGTGTTATGTCTTCGTCGTATATGACGAGACTTTCCGTTATACATAACGCTCCCTGCCCGTCCTATTGCAGCCTCACTATCGCAATGTATGCAAATAGGAGCCAAAGGTTTTGGCCAGAACGAAATGTCTTCTAAAAAATTCCGAAGCCATTCAACTTCTTCACCGGCTTTATCCAACGCTATAAACTCTGATTCCATTGTAGAGCGAGCGATACACGTTTGTTTGGAAGACTTCCAAGATACTGCTCCTCCACCAACAGTAAACACATATCCACTTGTGGACTTTGTTTCTGATGAGCCGGTTATCCAATTAGCATCACTATATCCTTCGATAACCGCAGGATATTTATTGTAGTGCAAAGCGTAGTCTTGGGTATATTCCAAATATCCCATAACTCGTTTCATTGCTACCCAGTGATGTTTGTTGGGATTACTTGTGAATCGACTAAGTTTACTTATCGCACAAGCTATATCAGGTCATGTACAGTTCATGATGTACATTAAGCTTCCCAACACACGAGCATACTCCAATTGAGACGTACTTTCACCTTTATTCTTTATGAGATGATGATTTAAGTCAATTGGAGTTCTTGCACTTCTAAATTCCAAGTGTTTGAATTTTTCAAGTACCATTTTCACGTAATGTGATTGAGATAAAGCTAGACCTTGAGGAGTCCTCTGGATTTTAATTCCTAGAATTACTTCGGCAACTCCTAAGTCTTTCATATCAAACTTACTAGCAAGCATGCGTTTAGTAGCTTGAATATCGGCAATGTCTTTGCTCATTATTAGCATATCATCAACAAATAAGCAAACAATGACTACATGATTTGGAACGTTCTTAATGTAAACACATTTATCACATTCATTAATCTTAAAGCCATTTAACAACATTGTTTGGTCAAATTTTGCATGCCATTGCTTGGGTGCTTGTTTTAGTCCATAAAGAGACTTAACAAGTCGACACACCTTCTTTTCTTTTCCCGGAACCACAAACCCTTCAGGATGGTCCATGTAGATTTCTTCCTCTAAATCACCATTTAAGAAGGCTGTTTTTACATCCATTTGATGGATTTGAAGATCATACAAGGCGGCTAACGCTATTAGCATCCGAATGGATGTAATTCTTGTTACCGGCGAGTATGTGTCAAAATAGTCAAGACCTTCTCGCTGTCTAAATCCTTTGACAACAAGTCTTGCCTTGTATTTGTCAATAGTACCATCGTCTTTCATTTTCTTCTTGAAAATCCATTTAGAACCCAACGTTTTGTTACCTGGAGGAAGATCAACCAATTCCCAAGTATGGTTGCTCAATATGGATTCTATTTCACTATTGACAGCTTCTTTCCAATATTGTGCCTCTGAGGAAGACATTGCTTCCTTGAAGGTACGAGGCTCATTTTCTAACAGAAAAGTCAGAAAATCTGGACCGAATGAAGTAGATGTCCATTGACGTTTACTTCTTCTCGAATTTTCTTCATTAGGCATATCATCTATTATTTCCTCCCGAAGTCGTTTTGACTTTTGGCAGGTCACTTCACTTTCCTTTTTATACGGATAAATAGTTTCAAAGAATTATGCATTATCTGATTCTATTATCGTATTAACGCGAATCTCTGGATTTTCTGATTTATGAACCAGAAATCTATATGCCTTGCTATTGGTTACATATCCAATAAACACACAATCAACCATTTTTGGACCTATCTTAACCCTTTTAGGTTTAGGAACTTGTACCTTAGCTAAACACCCCCACACTTTGAAGTATTTCAAGCTAGGCTTCCTTCCTTTCCACTTCTCATAAGGAATGGATTGTGTTTTACTATGAGGTACACGGTTGATTATTCGGTTAGCTGTAAGTATAGCTTCCCCCCACAAGTTCTGTGGTAAGCCAGAACTTATTAGCAATGCATTCATCATCTCCTTCAACGTTCGATTCTTCCTCTCCGCAATTCCATTAGATTGTGGAGAGTAAGGGGCAGTTGTTTGGTGAATAATGCCATTTTCCAAACATATTTCTTCAAAAGGAGATTCATATTCGCCACCCCTATCACTTCTTATCATTTTGATCTTTTTGTTTAGTTGCGTTTCAACTTCACTCTTGTATTGCTTGAAAGCATCAATTGCCTCATCTTTACTATTAAGTAAATAAACATAGCAGTATCTCGTGCTATCGTCAATAAAAGTAATAAAATACTTTTTCCCACCGCGAGATGGTGTTGACTTTATGTCGCAAATATCTGTGTGAATTAAGTCTAAAGGACTTGAATTCCTTTCAACGGACTTATAAGGATGCTTAGCATACTTTGATTCCACACATATTTGACATTTGGAATTAATGCAATCAAATTTTGGCAATACTTCTAGATTTATCATCTTTCGCAATGTTTTGAAGTTTACGTGACCTAAACGCGAATGCCATAAAGTGTTTGACTCAAGCAAGTAAGAAGAAGCATTCACTTTATTGATAGGAACTGCTATTACATTTAGCTTAAAAAGGCCCTCATTCAGGTAACCTTTTCCTATATACATATCATTCTTACTTAGTACAACACTATTGAAAACAAAAATACATTTGAATCCATTCTTGACAAGAAGTGAGGTAGACACAAGATTCTTGTGAATTTCTCGAACATGGAGGACTTGGTTTAGAGTCACTATTTTTCCCGACGTCATCTTCAACGCAATCTTGCCAACTCCTTCAATTTTGGCCGTAGATGAATTTCCCATGAAGATTGTCTCGTCGGGACCTGCAGGGGCATAAGAAGAAAATAACTCCTTGTTAGCACAAACATGGCGGGTGGCTCCAGAATCTATCCACCATTCTTTCGGATTTCCTACCAAGTTGCATTCAGACAACATGGCACACAAGTCCTCCATGTCTTCAACATTTTCAACCATGTTTGCTTGATTTTTCTTCTTCTTTTTCTTTTGTACATCATTCTTTGGTGCACGACAATCCACGGCCTTATGCCCAGATTTTCCACAGTTGTGGAAATTACCCTTGAACTTTTTCTTGCTTGGGTAATTCTTTGGTCTAGAAGCCTTCTTTATTCCGGAAAACTTTCCGGGTTTTTCTACTGGTGCCATAGCATGAGCAGGAGTTGAACGGCTTGATGAGGCAGCCACATTTTTAACAGTAGGACTTTTGTGCATCGCGTTCGCGATAGTAGCCTCGCGTTCGCGAAGAAGGAATTAAAATACCTAGGCAGAATGTTTTAAAAGGGTTATTTCGCAAATTTTAGCCTAGTTTCCTCCATTGTTAGACGATTTTGGAGCTTTTTGAAGAGGGTTGAAGAGGGATTCAAGGGGAATCACTTGGAGGTAACATTCTTGACTTCATAACTTGTTTGTATGTAATTAAAGACCTAATTAGTGGTGGAAAACTTGTGAAAAGTGGGTAATTAGGGCTTGAGTTTAATAGACTTTAAAAGGGGTATTTGAGGGATCAATTGAACTCCGATTTCAGTGTTCTTGTTATGCATAGACTCATGAGAGTATGAGGATTCTGAAAATGTAAACTTTACCCTATTCCGAGACGTGGGCCTGAGGGGCGTTTTGGTCATTTTACCTAATTTCGCGTATTAGCTTAGAATTTAATTGTAGAATCAGTTACTTGAAGTGTTATTTACATTATGAAATTTAATTGATTAGATTTGGGCCATTTGGAGTTGGATACTCGTGGCAAGAACGTGGTTTCGGGTTGACATTTGAGCCGGTTCGAGGTAAGTGGCTTGTCTAACCTTGTGTGGGGGACCTTCCCTTAGGACTGTTATTGTGATAATTGAAATGCCTTGTACGTGAGGTGACGAGCGCATACTTGTGCTAATTGTTGGAAATCCGTTTGTTTTTTTCCATTAAAAATAGCCTTGAATTGTGTTCTTCCTTTTTCTTGCTTACACTACTTGGAAATTTAGCCTGCTGTTAGTTTATAGAAGCATGTCTAATTGACTAAATTGCTCTGTTTGCCTTAAATGCCTTACAAGGACAAAACTATGGGAGGACAAAAGTCCCAATAAAATATTATATGATACTATAATTATAATCTAATCTTTATCTACAATATTCTAATAATGGAAAATTAAACTAGAACCTTACATGAAGACTGTAGACTGAAACATTCCTCTCAAGAAATTAAGCTAGAGCTTGGAAGAGTCGTCGTGTTCTTTTTGTTGCTTCACTTGTTAGATGAACTAATGCAAATACTATATGATGATAATAATAAAATTGGTATAACTAATGCAAGCGCAATTAGTAATTGCAAGCTGCATATCCAACATTAGTGAAAGTAGAGCGCATCCAGAAGAATAGAATCAGTAAACGTCCTTTTTAGGTGTTGCTCTACTAAAGTAGTCGGTCTAACCTTCGGTTCCCGTAACCAAGTTTTTCTTTCTCTACGAACCCGAGGAAAGGCTGCACAGCAGTAGTAGGGGCGTTAAGACCGGAGCTTTTTATAGTGCTAGCAGGAATGCAAGTGAATGAATCCCATCCCCTAGCGAGTGAAGTGCTTACGCCCCTTTAGAGATAGGGGCGAGCAAAAGAGCTCGTTCTTCCATTTTAGAATCTATCTACAAACTAGGATTCAACTTTGAATGCACTCTTCTCAGCTAAAACACATATGGCTTATCTGGTCTTTACATAAGAAAATATAACTCGGCATAAAATTTTGCATTAATATAATCGTTCCATAGTAACAGTTATGTTATTGATTCATAGTGAAGAATATATAGAGTAGTGGAGAAGATATTCGATAAATGTAACAATGATTTGTGCTTGGGGCAAAAAATTAAATTAAAAAAAAAATAAACTTCGATGCAACTATACCAACAACAACAATGCAAAAGTCACTTACAAAATATTAATTTTGGAAAATCCACCTCAGGGAAGAAGTCCCATTTCAAAAACCGTATGAAATATGTATATTATATGTATATAATACATTACTCACTCTGTTCCAATTCATGTGAACCTATTTCCTTTTTGGTCCGTTCCAAAAAGAACGACCTCTTTCTAAATTTGATAATAATTTAGCTTAAACTTACAATTCTACCCTTAATGAGAAGCTTTTGTAACCACACAAATACTCTGGGCCCTTTTTGACTTGTTTAGGACCACAAATTCCAAAAGTCTTCATTTTTTCTTAAACTTCGTGCCCAGTCAAACATGTTCACATAAATTGAAACGGAGGGAGTATATAGTAAAATATATATTTTGTCTGCTACTATTTTTTGGGAACGGCTAAAAAAATATACTTATACGTTAATCGTGTCGTGTGGTGAATTTTTCACATTATCAGGTTATCGAAAGGCAATTGCAACTGCCTGGTAAGCATGAATTGATAGCAGAAAAAGAGGATAAGTAATCGACTACAACAATTTATATTGCAGCGTAAAATTTCTCTATACCGACAAAATATATAACATAAACCGATATAATAACCAATATCTTTGACATAAAAACAGTTAAAGTTAATAAATAGTGCAAGCCATATACATAGAATATACAAGTTAGTTGAATAAGGCGAAAGGATGCAAAAGAATCTGATGTGGTAGTGCGAGCAAAAAGTTATCATCTACCAAAGAAATGTTACAAGAATTAATGGAACTCTTAAGAGAGAAAAATTCTCTCCGCCTCTCAATAAAATACAAAAGTTCAACAATAGAACTTTTGACTTATCAACTTTGCTTGAATTTGTTGTCAAACTTATAGAACACCATTTTGTGGATGCATGAGTTGCAAAGCATCATGCAGAACAATCAGCATTTTCTGAAAACATAATTTTTCTCTCTAAATTACACTAATTCTATCTCTTTTTAAATTTTAGAAATAAGATTATAAAATATTGGTCTTATTCGAGGTTTCTCATCAAGAAAAGATTTTCCATCATGCCCATGTGCATGGACGTACAAATGTATTTCACTTGGTGTTGGGTTTCGACCCTTTTCAACAGCCTATACAAAAAGTAATTTATTTTTCTTCTTTTTAGAGATGTTTCTATAGAGTAACAAGAGTTAGAAATTTTTGATAGCTAATAAATGATGGAGAAACAACAATTTAAGCTCTAAAATAAGTAACAATTGCAACAGTCAGAAGTAGTAGTAATTCAGAAGTTTAGTTTTCTTCCTTTTCATCTAAATAACATTGGCAGCAGTTATAGTCTATACTCTGTAATCACAGTCAAGTTAAATTAATAATTCATTCTTCCCCTTCAAAGAGTGATTTTCTTTGGAAATGATATTGGAGATTTTTGGAACATGGGGATGACTATTGTATATGCAATAACAGAGTGAAGCTTAATAAAATTCTACTTAATGAACATGAGAAAGATGCACAAATGGACCTCAACTATTTGATTGAAAGACATCAACTTTAAATAAACTCAGGTTATAATTAAGTTGGTACTCTAAACTATTTTGTTCAAGAATAAATTAACAGTAGTAGTAATACATTTATAGTAGTAGTAATACAGAATATATAATAGCAATCAGTTATTAAAATAAACAGAAAGATAGCTAGAGATAAGGTAGTATGAGCAGAGTGATAAATCTACTTCTCCTCAATTTTTCCATACAGATTTACAAGTGAAAGATGCTATATTCTCTGGTATCCAATAAGGGATGTCGTCGTTAATTTTAATGTTCTGACCTGTGCTAACAAGTGCTACAGTAATTTGCTTGTCTGCTTGCTATGATGGCTTTGGTGACAGGGGCATTAACATTGGAGCTAGAACAACGAATGACTAGTTGATAGTGGGACTAATAGGGGCCAAAGAAAAGCTAAATTTGTACTACAGCTTATGAGTAAAACATAACAGATTCCTTGACAATCCAAGTCAAAATGTACTTGTAAGATGCAACCATGTAATCTACCACATACCAGTGATTAGTTGTACTTGCATACTATCAGTTATTAGATAGCACATAAATGATATACTTATAAGTCTCTTGCGATGCTCCTCAAGGGAGACAGATCCGTCTATGTGAGTCCTACTGGAGACTCCACTCCTACCGCCACAACAATTTTTCCCATTTATTTCTGACTTTTTAACACACTTGGGATCTTTCCAAAGTTGATTCCAACTTTCCTACACTTCTTCTGGGACACCTCTTGGCCTAACCCAGATTTGAAACATACTCATCTAGAAACTTCAAACCTTTCACCCAATGAATAAGATATCTTTTTCTTCATTGTCTGTTGTATATGCAGTTTTAGAATATTTTTCACTAGCATCCTTTGCCAACTGAGGTTTATCGCAATAGGTTATCATATTCAGACGTGCTTTTGGATTGTCTTTGGTTTTGTCTTTAACATTAAGAACTGTGTTAAATACATTATCAAAGACATTCTTTTCAATATGCATGACGTCAAGATTATGCCGAATCATGTTAGAGCTCCTATAAGGCAAATCCCAAAAGATGCTTCGCTTTTTGCATCCACAAGATTTACATATTCTCGAATTAACTACTTGTGCATCTTCCTCGGTTACTTTCCTTTGCCCCAACTCACAAATTATTCAAAATTTCCTCGCTCGTTCTAAGGGCCGGTGGTAGCCTTTTGACAGATTGACCTTTAAGAAAGTTTTTACAATCTTTCCTAAATGGATTATGTTGGTCAAGGAACATTCTATGATTATCAAACTAAGTTGTTTTCCCACCATGACGTAATCTAAAAGATTGGGCTTCCTCCATACAATAAGTACATGCTAACTTGCCAGTTGTAGTCCATCCTGATAACATAGAATATGCTGGAAAGTCACGGATTGTCCACATCAAAGCCGCCCTTAATTGAAAGTTTTGCTTTTTTGAGATGTCAAATGCTTCCCCACCTTCCTCCCACAACAAGGTCTATTCTTTTATTAGAGGTTGTAGAAAAATATCAATTTTTTGTTTAGGATTGGTTGGCCTTGGACAATGACAGTTAAGAACATGTATGCCTCTTTCATACACATCCAAGGAGGTAAGTTGCATGGAGTGACAATCACTAGCCACGAAGAGTATTTTCTTCCTGATTGACCAAATGGTTGGAAACCATCAGTACATAACCCCAGCCTCACATTCCTTGGTTTAGCAGCAAAAAATAAATGAGTTTCATTGAAGTGCTTCCAAGCATCAAAGTCTGATGGATGACGCCTTACCCCCTCCTCTTGTATATGCTCAGGATTCCATCTCATGTCAGCGGCTGTAGCATGAGATGCATATAATCTTCGCAATCTAGGAATAAAAGGAAAATAATATATTTTTTTTATAAGGGATTAATTTCCTCTTACGAGAACCAACATAACGTTTAAACCTCTCGTAGCCACAGAACTTGCAAGATAAAAGGTCTTCATCTTCACCCCAATACAACATACATCATGAATTACAATAATCAATCTTTTCAACAGGCAAACCCAAGCTACACACTAGCTTCCTGGTTTGAATAGCTTTCAAGCATTATGTTATCTTCACGTAATCTCACGATCCAAAATTCAACTAGTCATGATGGCACCTAACCCAACCCGCTTGGTAAGCCAATTAACAACAGTCTGATTCAATTAAGATTTAGTAAGAAAATAAATGGTAAAATAACTGAACTTTTAATATAACAACCCAGGGACTGTTAGTGCAAATCATGAGCTTCTAAGATTTAGAGTTTACAAAGCTGGTTTGAAATAAATAGATCATCTGTTTTAAATACACATGAACAGATTAAAAATTCTAAAGCTACAGAGAACAAGAGGCAGCAATGACCGGAACACAGGTAATCTTCAGTGCCGACTCCCACCATACACAGCAACATCAACATCTAAAATCTGCACGCAAGGTGCAGAAGTGTAGTATGAGTACAACCGACCCCATGTACTCAATAAGTAACAAACCTAACCTTATGTTGAATGCAGTGATGAGCTTGGACAACGGTTAGAGTCCAACACTAATAGCCAACAACAACTCATAACAATATAATAAAAGTAGTACAAGAACAACTCAAAGATATGATGCTCGGCTCGTTCACAATTAGGGAAAAATAGGCATGCTTTCCAAGTATAACAGTAAAACCCAAATCTTTCACCGAAATTACCAAAATATGAGTAAGTCAGAAATCTGTGATATTTCCCAAAAACTTTCAACAATAGATAAGATGTTCCAATCTTAGATAGCATTAGGAAAGTACATCCCTATGCCTACATGTCAATATGCATGTGGAGTCATAAATGTCACAAAATCGTGTAGCATGAGGAAATGTATCTCTATGCCTGTATTTCAAACATACATGCCAATGCAATGCATCACATCGATGAACTCATGTACTCACACTCTCAGAGTACTCACATCACAGTGATGAACTCATGTACTCACACTCTCAAAGTACTCAATCTCATTGTCTTGCACTCCCACTGATCATGCTCAATCACTCAGCACACTCAGTCACTCAGCACTATAGGGTACCTGCTGCGGCGCGCAGTCCGATCCCATCATGAATCAATAGAACCTGCGCTCGCTGCTGGTATGTCAGACTCCGGAGGGGCGGATCCTGCCCAAGCGCCAATATAAGCCATCATGGCCTGTTGCAGTGTGCAACCCGATCTCACCAATAATATATATAAAGCCCATAGGACCTGTTGCGTCAATCCATATAATAATAATACATATATAGCCAACGTGTCCTGCTGCAGCGTGCAACCCGATCCCATCAACTCACTCACAATCCGTCCCTCAGGCCCAACTTAGTCATCAATCTCTCTAGTCTATTAGGCTCACAAAACTCATGTTAATCAGCCCAAACAGTGGTCATATGATGTGACAAAAAATGATAACAGAGACTGAGATATGATACGCAAATGAATGAATATTCCTGGGTATGTAATTGCAATTTAAGCAAATAACTCAACAGTAGAAATGACATCAGTGGGTCCCAACAGAATAAGCATATAGCCTTAACATGGTTTCCAACATGGATCACAGCTCTATTACTCTGGTACGTAGAAATTTCATGGATAAAACAAGATTAGGTAACTGTATAGTACCACAAAATAATTCACACGGTGCACGCTCACACGCTCGTCACCTAGTATGTGTGCCACCTTAACACCAAACACATAACACGTATATTTAGGGGTTCATACCCTCAGCACCAAGTTTAGAAGTGTTACTTACCTCGAATAAGCCGAATCCAATACCGAGCAAGCCAAATGATACTCCAAAAATACCATCCCGTGTGTACCGACCTCCGAACGGTTCGAAACTAGCCAAAAGCAATTCAAGAACATCAAATAATGCCAAAGGAAACAAACCCAATCGATAAAGATCGAATCTTTAATCAAAAGCCCAAAGTCAACAGAAAATTCAAACCCGGGAACACACCTCGGAACCTAACAAAACTCACAAAATCTGACAACCCATTCAATTATGAGTCCAGCAATACTAGTTTCACTCAAATCCGACTCCGAATCGATGCTCAAACTCGAAAATTCACTTTATGAAATTTTAGACAAAAAACCCCCCAATTTCTCTTTTAAAATCATCAACCAAATGCCAAAAACGAGGATAGATTCATGAAATATAATCAAAACCGAGTAGAGAACACTTACCCCAATCCATATGGTAAAAATTGCTTCAAAAATCGTTTCAATCCGAGCTCCATAACTCCAAATATGATAAAATGACTCTAACCCTTGAAATGGGATTTAATAGAGTCTGCCCAGTTATTACACTTCGTGAATGCGAAAAAAAACCTCGCGTTCACGTAGAACAAATCCCACCAGCTACAACTCCTCTTACGTGAACGCGACATCTCAGTCACAAACGCGGTGGTAAATCCCCCTAGAGCTACGCGATCGCGTCCCGCATTTCGCGACCGCGAAGAACAAACGCCTGACATCCTCAGGCCCTCCTTTCTTCTATGCGAACGCGTTGCTAGACTTGCGAACGAGCTGAACAATTGCCTCAACCTTCGTGAATGCGTCTCTAGACTCGCAAACGCGATGTACAATTTTATCCTGCCATCAAGCAATTCTACACGATTGCGAACAAGGAAACCAGATGTTTAGAACTCAGCGAAAACCAGCAATGCCAAAATGAAGAAAGATGGTCCGAAAATAATCCGAATCACGCCTGAGCCCCTCGAGACCTCGTCCGAACATTTCAACAAGTCCCATAACATAACAAGAACCTACTCGAGGCCTCAAATCACCCATAACAACATCACAACCATGAATCGCGCCTCAAATCGAACTTAATGAACTTTGAATGTTTCAACTTCCAAAACTCGTGTCGAACCATATCAAATTAACTCCGAATAGAATCAAATTTTGCACACAAGTACCAAATGACATAACTAGTTGAAATTTTCGGAACCACAATCCGAACCCGATATCATCAAAGTCAACCCCTGGTCAAACTTATGAACATTGAAAACCTTCAAACTGCCAACTTTCGCCAATTAGTGCTGAAACCTTCTAGAAATATCCAAATGCAAATCCGCGCATGCACTCAAGTCCAAAATCACCATCCCGACCTAGCAGAATCATCCGTACACCGATCCGAGGTCAAATGCAAAAA
Organism: Nicotiana attenuata; assembly: GCF_001879085.1. Classification (NCBI taxonomy): domain Eukaryota; kingdom Viridiplantae; phylum Streptophyta; class Magnoliopsida; order Solanales; family Solanaceae; genus Nicotiana; species Nicotiana attenuata. Next base: position 142,383 of record NW_017671058.1, on the reverse strand, counting down.
AGTCAAATTCGATCAAGACTTCCAACTTAAAGCTTCCTAGTTTAGAATCATTCTTCCAAATCAATTCCGAATAACCTGAAAAACTAAAAACGATGATTCATACAAGTCAAAATGCATAATACGATGCCTCTTAAGACTTCAAATAGCTGAACAAAATGAAATTGCTCAAAACGACCGGTCGGGTCGTTACAAGTAAAGCCTCTTTCAACAGCTGCATCATTTGGTCTTATACCCTCCATGACAAAGTGTTCTCCATTTTAATTAATGTCACAACCCAAAATATATTATAGGTCGTGATGGCGCTTAACGCCACCGTCAGGCAAGCCAACGTTGCTTGATCCACTTAATTACTCATTTTTATTACTTTTGAAATTATAATTTCCATTAATTAAATAATATAAAATAGAATTTACCGGGTGAAACAATGATAATTACATGAACTACCATACTAAACATCCAATAGGAACCCCCAAGACCCGGTGTCACAAGTGCATGAGCATCAAATAGGAAATATGATAACATACAACACCTATCTAGAATTTAAATTAGATCGGAGAATGTAAATAACTCTGATAGGGACTCTGTATGCTGCGAATTCGTACATGGAATGCAGCTCACCGTAAGTCCCCGCAATAGCCGCGCCTCTGCGCCCACAAGACCACTAAACATATATGTACCTGCACAAGTGTAGCATGAGTACGTAAATCAACGCGTATCCAGTAAGTATCTAGTCTAACCTCGAAGAAGTAGTGACGAGGGATCAACTTCAACACTTACTATAGGCTAACAATAAAGTACCGAAATTATAATTAAGCATGGTTTATATAAATACAGCTGAAAACTCAATAACAAGAAATACATAAATAATTCTTTCACTAATGGTAAATCCCAAATTAATTCCCATCATTTAACAAATTAATCTCTCAAGACAATGAAACAATATCAATTATAATTCTTCAAGAATTTTACGCACGAATTATGCCGAGGTCGTACGGCCCGATCCAACATACAAATATATAAACTGTCACTACCGAGGGTCGAACGGCACGAACCATAGATGCATCTATTAACCTGCCGAGGCGACCCGCTCCCATGATAGTAGTGGAATTTACCTCGCTCGCGGAATATACTTGCGACGCGAGTGAACATAGATTTCTCAAAGTTATCATAATATTCCTCAATTCTTTCCAAAAATAAGAAATTCAAACTAAAAACTATTAAATCTTGAAATTCTCAATCTCAGCTCTATTCAAGGCAAATAATATTCCGTTGTGGTTTTTTTCTTTTATTATTAATAAAATAGCTACCAGGCAACTCGCCATAGTAGTATAATTTGCTAAAAAAAAGGCAAATAACAAGCGTAATCAAATAACAGTGTCAACAAGGCATGGTGTAAACCTAAGACTACCCCGACATAATCATAATTAGTAGCTACGCACGGACTTTCGTCACCTCGTACGTACGTAGCCCCCACAATTAGTAGCAAATAATAAATCACCTATGGAGTAAATTCCCTCTTACAAGGTTAGATAAGAGACTTACCTCGTTCTAAAGCCCATTTTCCAGGTCACAATTTCGCTCTAAAGCCCAAACTTGGTGCCGTTCAATCCGAACTAGTCAACCAACGTGCAAATTAATCAAAAATATACTCCAATGCTTGAAATTTAACAATTTATAAAAATTTCCAACTCCGCTCGAAAAGTTGGTAGTGGGGCCCACGTCGGAACTCGATGAAACTCACAAAATCTGACAACCCATTCAATTACGAGTTCAATCATACTAACTTCATTCAAATCCGACTCCGAATCAGTATTCAAAACTCGAAAATTCTTTTTGTGAAATTATAGAAATTTCTTCCGATTTCTTCTTGAAAAATAAATAATCTAACGCTGAAAATGAAGATTAATCCATGAATATAATCACAAGTGAGTCAAGAATGCTTACCCCAAGTTCTATGGTGAAATTCCTCTCTAAAATCGCTAAAACCCGAGGTTCCCAACTAAAAATACGAAATAATGGCTCAAAGGTTCGAAATAGAGGACATATAACACTGCCCCGACTTCCTTCTTCGCGTTCACGATCCTCCCATTGCGTTCTCAATGAACAAAATTCTCAGAAGCCATTTCTAAACTCTTTCCAGACAAATTCTAGTATAGCGGTCATAACTTTTCATACAAAAGTCCAAATGACAAATGGTTTAACTTTCTGAAAACTAGAGACCAAGATCTACTAATTTCATGTTTTGGTTATCTCCCAATTCGTTATAGATTTCGAGATTTAAGCTTCCAAAGTCAGCCCTCTACAACACAAATTCTTCTTCGTGATTTCCAAACATCTTCCCGGACAACTTGTAGTATACCAACCATAACTTTTTGTACACAACTCCATATTCCAAATGGTTTGATTTTCTGAAAACAAGACACAAAGGGCTATACCTTTCATTTTTGAATCATCTCCAAATTCCTTATAGATTGCACGATATAAGCTGCCAAAATCGGACGACGGACAACAAGAATTCCTTCTTCGCGAACACGAAGAACAAAGTCCCAGCAGCAAAATCCTTCTTCGTGAACGCGAAGAACAATACCAGACATCAGAAAACCAACATCTAAAGTAGCCCATCCGAAACATATCCGAGGCCCCCGGGACCCTGTCCAATCACACCAACCTGTCCCAAAACATGACACGAACTTCCTCGAGGCCTCAATCACACCAAACAACATCGAAATCATGAATCGCACCCCAATTCAAGCTTAATAAACTTTAGAACTTCAACTTCTACATTCGATGCCGAAACCTATCAAATCACGTCCGATTGACCTTAAATTTTGCACACAAGTCACATTTGAAATTACAGACCTACTCCAACTTTTAGAATCAGAATCTGAACCCGATATCAAAAAGTACACCTCCGATCAAACTTTCCAAAAACCTTCAAATTTCCAAATTTTGCCAAATGACCCCGAAATGACCTACGAACCTCCAAATCCACATATGGACACGCTCCCAAAATCACCATACGGAGCTATTCCCAGGATCGGAATCCCAAACAGACATTGTTAACATTAAAATACACTTCAACCCAAATTTATGAAATTCTTCCAAAATGCCAACTTTCCACAATAGGCGCCGAAACGCTCTCGAGTCATCCAAAACTCGATCCAGACATATGTCCAAGTCCAAAATCATCATACGAACCTGTTGGAACCTTCAAATCCCGATTCAGAGGTTGTTTACTAAAAAGTCAAACCTTAGTCAACCCTTCCAACTTAAAGTTTCTTAAATGAGAATTTTCCTTTAAAATCAACTCCGAACTTTCTGGAATTCAATTCCGACCACACGTGTAAGTCATAATACCTGAAATGAAGCTACTCAAGGCCTAAGACCGCCAAACGATGCGCTAGAGCTCAAAACGACCGGTCGGGTCGTTACATTCTCTCCCACTTAAACATACATTCGTCCTCGAACGTGCTAGGAACTGCACCGGAGTTGTCTAACTTAAAGCTTCTAAAATGAGAACTTTCCTTTAAAATCAACTCCGAACTTCCCGACATTCAAGTACGACCACACGTGTAAGTCATAATACCTGAAGTGAATCTACTCAAGGCCTCAGACCGCCAAACGATGCGCTAGAGCTCAAAATGACCGGTCGGGTCGTTACATTCTCTCCCACTTAAACATACGATCGTTCTCGAACGTGCTAAGAACTACACTGGAGTTATCCAAAATCACGGTTTAACACCACGTGCACCTACCCGTGCTACCACAACCCAGTTGAGCACATTAGCTCAAGCCAGTCCGAAGATCCTCCCTTTTATTTGGTCAAATAAGCCTGAGCCAAATCCCAACATCCGAAATCCTCCACGATACTAGATTCTCAAACATAGACACGTACCAATCACCAGACACTAAACCCAACGCGACCATGCTTCTCCGTTGAAATCACACCATGCGCCACATAACTCATTTGACCAAGGCAATCTCTCCCGAGCACAAAAGCTGAAATTTCCACTAACTCAAAGCCCGTAGTATACCTCATAACATATATAAGCCCTGTTTCAACTCGCGCAATACAACCACGACGGAAGATGTGTGTAGAAACTCATAACCATATGCCGAATCAACAAATTATGGAGTCTCTCTTCCTGTTAAGGACCATTACCTTATTCTGAACCGAATAACGATATTTGCTCCTTGATATACCTTATATAGATCTAATTGCGCTGAATTTTAGGTCCAAAAAAATCTCGTCTCACCGAGTATAAGCTGCTCGGCAATAAGCCACCTCAAACATTGACCAAGAATCTCATATGATACCACAATGCGCCAACAAGCTACAAACTCGAAGGTAATACATTAGGAAAACAAACTCTGGAAAGAACTACTCGACCCATGTAACTAATTAAACAACCGAAGGGATGTTATGAACCTTCCTCAGAAAATGAGAAACAAAACACACAAGAATAGATATAGGGGATCAGTACTCTATATCATACTGTGGAGGCGTGCAACCTGATCCATACATGATACCTATGGCGACGTGCCACCCGATCCAAACAACATACCCATGCTGGCGTGCCACCCGATCCAAGCATAATAATCTATAAGGAAATACCTACAGAGCCAGAATGCTCATACCTACGAAATACCCGAATGTCGACGACGAGCACGCCAAGAGCATAATACCATTCCTGGGGAGACAAATAGCGCCATACGCTACGAAACTCAAGCACAACTAAGGTGCGATGTATAATCTGCATCTCAAGAGCCATCCTGCTCACATAACATCACATCTATGCGGAACCTCAACACATGTGTGAATAATCAGACCGTCTCACAACCCACATGGCACAATAGAGTATTACATGAAATAGCTGACGACGAAAATAACATCCAATGGCTGAATACTCCTCCATATGAAATGCTATGCTGAATGAACACACCTGGCCTGGTGTAGAGCACACATCCACATTTTGACCCATCAACGGACCTCAAGCCGATTCTGATCGTACCATACTAGGCTAATAATCTTTTAAGTGTCACACCCCTTTTTTTTTTACCTCATAACCCTTTTTAAAATAAATAAATGATTTTTGAAGCTCGAAAGGGTATTCGTTTAGAAGTGACAAAAGATGGTGTTTCGAAGGATTTTTCAAATTCGCCACCTGACATTTGATTTTGGTGTGCCAGGTCACCGTTTTTAAAATAACAATTTCCCTTCAAAACACATTTGACTCTTAAACTAGTTTGCACCAGAGATTCTAGACAAGGGGGTTCATTTGACTCGAGGAGAAGGTGTTAGGCATTCCCCAAGTCCTGTAACTAGTACAGTTGCGTACTCGATCTAGTTGGCTTTTAAATTATTCAAGTTGAGGTAAAAATAAACACAGAAAAGAAAAATAAACACACAAGAGGCTCTAGGTCGTTCCCACCTAATAAAAGAAAAATGAAAATCAATATAAAAATATAAATAAAAACACTACGAGTTCTACTTTCGGCCTCCAAATATAAGATACTACGGGGCATACCTCGGATAAAAATATATACAAAGTCTACGGGGCATTCCCCTGAATATGAACTACAGGGAACGACCTTTCGCCTTAAATAAAAGGAAGAAAACCTAAAGTTTGCCTACCCGAATGATGACGGCCTAAGCATGCTCCTACTCGAAAAGTAACTAAAACAAGTATAAAAGAACAATATTATTATCTTGAACCCAAATTTTCTTTTATGTTTTACCCAGCAACCCAATTTCTATACTGTGATAAATCATGTTCAACTATAACCAATTCGAGTAAACACGAGCAGATAACTAATCGAGCAAATTCAAAACTATGGAAAACAATTACACAAACAACGGAATCATATCACCAAACAAACAATTAACATTAAGCTTGAATAAAACGAATATAGGATGAAAGAATTGGACCTCAATATAGCCGAAAATTGATTGTTTCACTGTTTTGAACTCAAAAATGTGACGAACCACGGACGGAACTCAAATTAACAACGGAAAGCTATAATGAACGGCAACTCTAGTGAATCGACTTTATTTTCAGGACTGTGGTGACCTCGACGGCTCGAACGGCAACCTCACTTTAATTGAACCTTATTTGAAATCCAATATTCGAAATTGAAGGGGGGAAGTAGAAGACACAGAATATATTTTTTAATTTTTCTGAGATTCAAAACCAAGTTAAAAACCTAAACAAAGGTCCGAAAATGAATTGAAGAAACTGAATTTTGATCATCGAGAAAATGAACAATCTGGACCGAAACCTTTTGATCTTTGATTCCGTAACATGATTCAAGAATCGTTGTTGGCTGCGTTAATAAAAATGGTGGATTCTCTAGTATCTATATAGTGGAGTAGTTGAGTGTCTTGGTCTAAAGTTCAAAAGAACCAAAGGAAGTACGTACAAAATGAGAAATGGAGTGGTCGGCTATCCAGTCATTCTTATGGCTTTTTATTTTTTGATGAAGAAGGAGTTGAGTAGCGGCGCTGAAGGTTAAAGAATGAGGTTTTCTGCCTTTTTTCATTCCTTCCTCTTTTTTTTTTTGGGAGGGGGGGGGGGTGCTACTAGGTTTTAAGAAGAAGATCAGAGGGGTCCTAGGGTTAGGGAAGGATGGTGTCTTTTAGGGAAGTATGGTATGGGCTAAGGGCTCAATCGAAAATGGGCCTCAAAATTTGATTATTTTAGCCCAAATTTGATTCTTTCTCACTGAACAAGAATAAAAATACTACCCCATATACTAATTAATCCTACTTAAGTAGAAATAACTGTTAAAATAAAACTATCCATTAAAACAAACCTGTTTTTGGTATTTTTCAAATATCATAGTAAAAAAATAAAAATGGGATTAGATTAAATCAACGCAAAATTAAAATAATATTCCTACCAAAAATAATAATATTCTTGAAAATAAAGTGGAACTATTTTTGTATTTTCGAATTTTATGTAAGGTAGATAAACTAAGAGTAACTAGATAAAGTATCAATTAGCTAAATAAAAGAAAATATTTTTGTAATTTTTATTTTTGTGATAAAATAAAGTAAAAGAGCCAAAACTAGCTAAAATAGCGATATTAGACCTAAACTAAATATTTAAACGCTAAAATGTGTAAAATCTCGGGTGGATCAAACATTACATGTCTACATTAAGAATCCACAATAACCCTTTTCCCTGACACATAAGAACTACCTTCAAATCTGGAACAAACTCACACGGTCCATAACCCAAGGAATAGAATGCCTCTCAGGCATAAACTCTCGCATTTGCGATATTACCATAACCTCCATTCTTGGTTTCAATCTTTAACAATCAAGTGACTAACATGTCACACTTATACAAATCTCCCCGTGGGTAACGCTCCCATGACCTTCCGCTCAGGTAGGAAAGTCCTCACATCCATACCACCAACCATTCTAATTCTGTAAAGCGAATCGAAAATTCGCAAGTCAATACACAAAGCCTCTTCCACAGAACACCATTCTCAGGTGACATTAAAGAAAAATGCTAGCTTACTCTGAACATATGAATTCACCCTGCTCATCCGAGCTCGTGACATCTATCAACATCGAAACGCGACCTTGACCTTAAACTTCTAGTTCCCATGCCGCTCACCACACCCATCATGCCGCTACGTGATAATACACGTATTCACCATAACCCTTGAACCACTAATGGAATAAAGTCTTCATTGGCTAGGAACAACTATCTCATTTCAGAAGAACCAATGCAACACGCAACTGAATTCTCAAATCACAGAAAATACAAACCTCAAGTCGTGATCTCAACCGCCATAGTTCTTCCATTTACACAACAAAACCCAAGTGTGGTGGAGCTCCCAAAACCATTCGAATTCTCAAATTGCTGGAATCCATTTACACAACAAAACCATTCGAATCAAATACCTCCCAAATCATCCAAGTTGTGGTGGAGCTCAAGCCCAATCGTACAACCACAGACTATATGTATAACTTTACACGCCAAAGGAACTGATCATTGCCACCATCATGTTGATTCAACCATTACCAACCGAGCCGACTTATTTCAGTTCACTCTTGACTTGCCTTAGAGATAATAGTAGCTCCATTCAAGAATCATAACGAAACTCAACAACACTCCTCCCGAGTGACCCACTTCACGAGACCCTCTTGTCTCAGTACCCACGAACCATCTTATGCCTTCCTCATGCACACAATGGCATTTCCAACTGGTACACCCATTCTGCAAGACATTCCGCGAATCCGAAGCTATTTCTTTCTTTCCTCCAATATTGCACCGCATACCCGATGATAACATAGAACACTACAAGTCCCATTCATAACCTACTGCAAAAACTCGATCCTTAACCACACTATGGACCCAAAATCCTTAGGCATTGCGCTTAAATTCTTGAACCCACTAGGACTGTTGTTGAGAGTCACCCACTCTGACCCGGTCCTAAATATAACCAACTCCGACGTTTTGATAGCACATGAACACCTTCTCAAAGAAGCAACCAGCTAAATTCTTTTCCTTGTACATCACAACCACAAGAAGCATAAATTCTGAGTCTTCCCAAAACCTGCACATGAATCGATAAAGCCCAATATAGCACCCATTCCTCAAATCCTTTGCTCGAATTACCACTGATGTTTTCCGTCCTTAGTCATAATAACCTACCAATACACCGATAACCTGAAACTGCACAAGCAGACAACCACGCGATCCAATCGTAGACGGTGGGGCTCCCCCACTTAGCTTGAATCTACAATTACCCGCCAAGATTCCTTCTTTCCCATCGACATCAACTGAATATCCAACAATGCATTCCAAACTCGAAGTCATGTTGCATCCAAATAAAATCCGTAGACCTAGTCACTGTCTATCATTATTCCCAAATTGCTCTAAACTTTCCTCAAGGCGTGTGGCTATCCTACCACAGAACCCATAAGCTACTCTGCCACTCTCTCACCTTTGTTAAGCCCTCTCCTTTACGCAACTTGTCGACCTTTGCTTTCCATACTTGACCTACTAGCAATTTAATCACCGCGAGACACCTTCCACTATGTCCTTCCTCATCTTTCGCTACCTAAATACTACCTCAAAGCAAAATCCATCGTTGTAGCACCTGATCTGATAAATTGCTACAAACTCTAAGCCTCCTAGAAAATCTTTTTTCTCGAGCCATCAATATTACAAATACCGATTCGATCCGAAAACCGCTACACACCGCTATCTCTGACAACCACTTCTTAGGCACCATTTCACAATCCCCTGCCCCAAAGGAGAATAAAAAAAGACCATAACACCGTCGAACTTTAATGTATCCAACAAAGACAATGACACTATATCACAATTGAGAATTTCACCCAAGTCTCGTCACTTCGTCAATCAAACCTGGAAATCTATAGTCCGTTTGCCTTTCCTCTGCTGGGATTAAATGCTGAACCTCTAAATCATGCACTGAGAAGAACCTTCTTTCAAGTCTTTCACTGCATCGGCACATAAACGAGCACCCCACCATTACATCAATACTGTGAGATAACAACTCATAAACATCATAGCAACTTGTGCATAGCCTCAAAACCATCAGAGATACTTCTAATGAGCTGAAATGACAGAACATCCTTCCGCAAGAAGACGATAATAACTTGCTCGACGTTTGTTCTCCCTACTGCACAGGGAGAAACATCCTGTCCCACGTCTGTAGTACCACCGCAACTCCTCGATGCTCAATGTCGCGCCCCCTTTTTTCCCTCCTCGCAGGGAGAAGTCCGGGTTTCGACATTTCATAGGGGAATCGACTCGTTTCCCTTTGGGATTTGGGTATTTGAAGAGTCGCGACCTAACGGATTATGGTGCATTAGGGCACCTAGAGAGATTAACTCTTAGACCGATTTGCATTACAAGAGATTTAGGGTAAGGTCTCGAAATAACCTTGAGGGGAAGGTGTTAGGCACCCCTCTCGGTCCACAATGGTGGGTCCCGGCCGAACTTATACTTATGAATTAGTCCTTTAACAAATAGGTAGTTGAAACACATAATTGCAAATAAAGCATGTTGGACATTGTATGACTCAAATAATAAGACAAGGGCTTTGAACAAGTTGTGTACAATATAAAAAAAAAGTAAAGTTTTAGACAAAGGGAATTTGGGAAGGAGGGGTCCTAGGTTGGTTAGCCTACAGGATCACCCCATGCAATGCCCGGTAAACACTCCTCGATAAGGGGCTACACATGACATTAACGCGTGGTCATCATATCCATATCTACCTATTCCCACCCCTTAGTGGCTATTTAAGCGAGTGTTGTTTACCGATCTCTATGCGTACTGTTACCCGTCCCTTCTTATTGGTCCTGGAGGAAATTAGGACCTTTACCTATAGGCAGTTCTAGAAAGACCCCTAAGGTTTAAAAGGAGAAAATACTAGGTGACATGCAAGAACAAATACGACTTTAGAAAATAAAGGCAGGAAAGAAGCAATTAAGGGCTCAAGTTTACCTCCACAGATAATGCATGTAGGCAGCACGACTCAAACACAAACAAGGGCAGTATTATTAAACAGGATCCTAAGACATGATGTCTAAGTGAATATCAAGACAGAGAAGATATGTAGATTTATTTTATGAGCTCAGAAGCAGGGTCCCTAATCAGTTTGCCTACTGATTTTAAGCCTGTTAGCCAACAAGCAGCAAACCCAAAGAGGCAGTTTCCAGTTTTATAAGAGTTGATTACCTAAGGCTTGCTTGGGCGTGGGATAATGTACAACAGTTACCAGGATTATTAAAACATTTTAGAAGTTATTTTACCTAAAGCATGCTGTTCGAAGTTTTGCAAAGATATACAGGGATTATGACTAGTTTTACTTAAACAGGATAACTAGACGTGAAACTATTTTATGTCCTTTTTCATGCATCAGTAGTTTAACTAGGTGTGACTGAGCGAGTGTGAACGAGATCCTAAAATAGGGTATCTAACATGTACATATAAAATGCAGAATGATTTAAGGATATGCAGAATTCCTAGAGCAGGATTTCTAAATGCGAACAAGTTACAGCATGATTTCAAAATATGCATAAGTAACAGTTTATTTTAATGTTGTCGTTTACCCTAGAAACAGGATTTCTAAGTGATAAATAAGGTCAAATGAGATGCTGAAGCAGTAAACCTAAAACATGATATCTAATGCATGACATGCTTTGAATGTGTTGGTCCTAGACATGGATTCTAATGCGCATATAGGAAATGTAAACCTAAGGCATGGTTTCTACCCATTGATATTGATAACATATATAACTACCCTCCCCTTTTCACTAGCCAACCCCAATATTCGTTTACAAAGAATATTACAAACCAACATTGAATGAATTACATTAATAGATAAAGAAAAATAAGAAGTTACACTATAGCGAGCCTGCAAGTAGGCCCAGATTTCCAAAACCTCAACTGCTCAGATTGTTTCATAGCCTTTCTCAATATCCGGGTGTGTCGAAGTTCCCTAAGGACCTCAAGGGATCCCGGGCAGTGCTTACACCTAGATTTCACAACCACATTTGAGTAAGTGCAGTGCGGAAGGGCCGACTCTAATGCATCAGAGTTCAGAGGGATCTCATAGGGATCCCTAAGCAGTCACACATTAGAGGGGCAGAACTTAGGGACCTAAGAATAGAGTGAGAGTGCTTGACATAGTTTTGAAAAAGTTTAAGTAGGAAAACAATTTGAAAAGAGACTTGAAAATAGTTTTGTGAAACAATAGAGGAGTTATTCAATAAGACAGTTTGGAAAAGAGTAGGGCAATCAACAAAAAACAGACCAACCTCAAAACCAAAACAGATTTAGCATCACATATAGAACAAAGAACTAAGATAGGTTTAGCACCACAAGCCTTCACACATGGGTCAATGGGAATAGGGGATAGGTAGAGCACATAATGGTAGACACACAGCGGGCATAAGTCTTTGGAATTGGTATAGATATGCTCAGAAACACTGATTAGACATGGTCACAGAATCAGCAATGCTTAAGGGGTTCAGTATAGGATCAACATATGCATAAGTAACAGTTTATTTTAATGTTGTCGTTTACCCTAGAAACAGGATTTCTAAGTGATAAATAAGGTCAAATGAGATGCTGAAGCAGTAAACCTAAAACATGATATCTAATGCATGACATGCTTTGAATGTGTTGGTCCTAGACATGGATTCTAATGCGCATATAGGAAATGTAAACCTAAGGCATGGTTTCTACCCATTGATATTGATAACATATATAACTACCCTCCGCTTTTCACTAGCCAACCCCATATTTGTTTACAAAGAATATTACAACCAACATTGAATGAATTACATTAATAGATAAGAAAAATAAGAAGTTACACTATAGGAGCCTACAGTAGGCCCAGATTTCCAAAACCTCAACTGCTCAGATTGTTTCATAGCCTTCTCAATATCCGGGTGTGTCAAAGNAATTCCTTGTTAGGTCAATTTTGGAGACTTAGACTCTCTTTCTCAAGAAGAGTCAAATCCACCAAGCACAAATCAGTGTTTGCAACCACCAATTTATAGATTAAAACATAAAAATCAACCCAAATAGCAAACACCCATAGTCAATCTAACCCTAGATGGCAACACCCATCAATTACCCACACTAGGGTTGAGCCACAACCCTAGCTAATGGGTTTAGCTACTCATGCTTGAAGGAGAAAATGAAGAAATAGATGAAGAACAAGACATCTTAATGAAATACTAAATTATAGTACAAGAATCTATCGTTAAATTGAAGCTAAGATGCCAAAAATGGCTACAAAATGAGTCTCACGAGCGCAGCTCAAAGTCTGGAAATAACTGATTACCTAAAAATGGTAAAATGTTCTATTTATACTAGGCTGGAAAAATGGGACAAAAATACCCCTGCGGGGTCAGCGCGGGCCGCATGAAATAGACCGCGGCCGCGCTAGGCTCTTTCACTTCAATTCTAAGCTCTCTGAACTTGGGCTCTGCAGACCGCGTAAAATGGACCGCGGCCGCGAGGCAGCTGGCGCGGTCCGCACAATAACGACCACGGACCGCATTGCTTGGACTTGGCATAATTCCATCTCTCTGAATCTCTTGTCCGCGGACAGCACAAAAAGGTAGTGCGGCCGCGGAGCCTTCACCGCGGACCGCGCTATGTTTACCGCGACCGCGTCGCCTGAAGCTTGGTTTAGCCAACTCTCTGAACCATCTAGTGCGGCCGCATTCAACTTTGTGCGGTCCGCACTAGGCTTGATTGCCCTCATTTTACTTGGTCTTTGATACTTGAGCAGGTTTCACTCCTTTTGAGCCGATCCTTAACATTTCGTCACTTTGTCGATCAAATCTGCAATCAAGCACAACTTATGAGCCTTTTGGGATTATTTTGTAACAATTTATAACCAAAGCGTAAGCAAGAAGGAGCATAAAACACTACAAAATCCCTAGTTATCAGGAGTCAAGGATTAGACTCATGCAAGTATGGAGTCAAGGATTAGACTCATGCAAATATGGAGGCAGGGATTAGCCTCATGCAGATAGGGAGGCAAGGATTAGCCTCATGCAAGTAAGGAGTAAAGGATTAGACTCATGCAAATAGGGAGGCAGAGATTAGCCTCATGCAAGAAGCGAGTAGCAAATAAGAGTAGCATATGTCTTAGCTGGAGATATATTCAGTGTCGGATGGTCCAATTGATAGTGAGCTTGTTACGTGTATATTTCTGCAGATGTTACTGTTGCGTCTGATGTGCCTGCGCTCAAAGAAAAATTGTAAGTTTTGTGGGGGAGGTTGGTTTGCGCTTCTATCCGTTGGCCTTGCTTTGCTCCGTTCTGGGGCCTCTTTGAGTTTCCCGGGTAACCTGGCCGTTAAGGAAATAGAGTTTTCGAAAGTTTGCTATTATTGATGAAAAATAGAGTTACTTAGAAACATATTGAAATATCAAGTAATTTAGATGAACTAGTGACTGTAACATATCTTAAAGGCATTGCAGCTCTCTTATGTTGGAATTTTGAGGGTCCTCATCAAAATTCTGCCCCAGTTTGGTAGATGATCTTTTGACCGTTTGCAGATAATAGGCTTTGCTGAACCCTCTTCGGAATTTTGAGAATCCTTATCAAAATTCTACCGCAGTTTCCTATCTAATTTCTGACCGTCTGACACATGTTGGCGTCGGCTGGACTTGCTCCGGAATTTCGAGGGTCCTCCTCAAAATTCTGCCCCAGTTTCTGATCTTGGGGGAAATGAAAATTTTATTATGATATGACCAAACCTATAAGGCTGCCTACGTATCCCCTCTTAACGGGAATCAGGTCAAGCATAGTTCAATTACATCAGATGAGGAAATGTAAATAATCTAAGCATAGTATCTCTTGACTGCGTCTGAATTGATTGGTTTCGGCCAGATTTCTCCATCCATTTCTGCAAGTATAAGTGCTCCTCCTGTCAGCACCCTATGAACCATGTACGGGCCTTGCTAATTGGGAGAGAATTTCCCTTTGGCTTCATCTTGATGTGGGAAGATCTTCTTCAGCACCAGCTGTCCCGGTGCAAATTGCGTTGGTTTGACTCTTTTGTTGAAAGCTCTGGACATTCTGATCTGATAAAGTTGACCGTGACATACTGCGTTCATCCTCTTTCCATCGATGAGGGCCAATTGGTCATAGCGACTTCTAATTCATTCTGCATCGCTGAGTTCAACTTCCTGTATGATTCTTAAAGAAGGAATCTCTACCTCGGCTGGGATGACAGCTTCGGTACCGTAAACCAGCATGTAGGGAGTTGCTCCGGTTGATGTGGGAACTGTAGTGTGGTATCCTAATAAAGCGAAAGGTAGCTTCTCGTGCCATTGTTTGTGGTTTCCTACCATCTTCCTTAGTATCTTCTTGATGTTTTTGTTGGCGGCTTCTACGGCTCCATTCATCTGAGGTCTGTAGGCTGTGGAATTCTTGTGCTTGATTTTGAAAGTTTCACACATAGCTTTCATCTTGTCACTGTTGAGGTTGGCGGCATTATCTGTAGCAATAGAATCAGGAACTCCGAATCGGCAAACAATACGGTCTTTGACAAAGTCTACGACGACTTTCTTGGTTACAGCTTTGTAAGATGCAACCTCTACCCATTTTGTGAAGTAATCAATGGCTACCAGAATAAACCTGTGTCCGTTTGAAGCACTGGGCTCAATCGGACCAATGACATCTATTCCCCAGGCGGCAAATGGCCAAGGTGAGCTTGTTGCATTGAGATCATTTGGCGGTACCTTTATCATATCGGCGTGCACTTGACATTGGTAGAATTTGCGGACATACTGGACACAATCGGTCTCCATGGTCATCCAAAAGTAACCGGCCCTGAGTATCTTCTTAGCCAAGACGAAACCATTCATGTGCCACAGGTCCTAGCATGTACCTCCTCGAGTAGCTTAGAAGCTTCTTTTGCGTTGACACATCTTAGCAATCCTAAATCAGGAGTTCTCCTGTACAAATTTCCTCCGCTGTGGAAGAAGTGATTGGACAATCTTCGAAGTGTGCGCTTCTGAGTATGATTTGCTTGCTCTGGATATTCTCTCTTTGACAAATATTCCTTGATGTCATGGAACCACGGCTTTCCATCTGTTTCTTCTTCAACATGAGCGCAATATGCCGGTTGATTATAGATCCCTACAGGAATGGGATCAATATAATTCTTGTCTGGATGCTGTATCATAGATGACAAGGTGGCCAATGCATCGGCAAACTCATTCTGAATTCTCGGTACATGCCGACTCTATCTTGGCGAACCTCTTTCTCAAATCCTGCACGTGGTGGAGATATGGTAATATCTTGGAATTTTTGGTGGCCCACTCTCCTTGTACCTGGTGTACAAGCAAATCTGAATCACCGATCACTAGCAGCTCCTGAATGTTCATGTCGATTGCCATGTTGAGTCCTAATATGCAGGCTTCATACTCCGCCATGTTGTTAGTGCAGGGAAATCTGAGTTTAGCAGATACCGGATAATGTTGACCTGTTTCTGGTACCAAAACTGCTCCAATGCCCACTCCTTTGAAATTTGCGGCTCCGTCGAAAAACATCCTCCAACCATCATATGCTTCAGTAATGTTTTCTCCTACAAATGACACCTCTTCATTAGGAAAATACGTTTTCAAGGGTTCGTATTCTCCTCCCACCGGATTCTCAGCAAGATGATCCGCCAATGCTTGTCCTTTGACCGCCTTTTGGGTTACATAGACGATATCAAACTCACTCAACAGTATCTGCCATTTGGCCAACTTTCCGGTCGGCATGGGTTTCTGAAATATATATTCAAAGGATCCATCTTGGATATGAGGTATGTAGTGTAGGCACAGAAGCAATGCCTCAATTTCTGGGCCATCCAGGTCTAAGCACAGCAAGTACGTTCCAGCAAAGGGTACCGTGCTTCGTAAGGTGTGAATTTCTTACTCAAGTAGCATATGGCTTGCTCCTTCCTTCCTGTCTCGTCATGTTGTTCCAAAACGCATCCGAAGGCTCCATCCAACATAGATAGATAGAGTAGCAAAGGTCGCCCCGGCTCTGGCGGGACCAGGACCGGTAGTGTGGACAGGTACTCCTTGATTTTGTCAAAAGCTTTCTAACAATCCTCGGTCCAGCTCATCTCGACATCTTTCCTCAGCATCTTGAAGATGGGCTCACATATGACTGTGGATTGTGCTATGAAGCGACTGATAAAGTTGAGATGCCCTGGGAAGCTCATCACGTCCTTTTTTCTCCTAGGTTGCGGTAACTCCTGAATAGCCTTGACTTTAGACGGATCTAGCTCGATCCCTCGACGGCTGACAATGAATCCCAATAACTTTCCTGTGGGAACCCCGATGCACATTTGGCGGGGTTTAGTTTCAAGTTGTTCCTCCTGAGTCTGTTGAAGAATTTTCTCAAGTCTGCTATGTGGTCTGCGACCCTCTTGGATTTGATGATGATGTCGTCCACGTATAACTCTATCTCCTTGTGTATCATATCATGGAAGATGGTTGTCATGGCTCTCATGTAGGTTGCCCCAACATTCTTTAGACCAAATGGCATCATCTTGTAACAGTATACCCCCCATGGTGTAATAAAGGCTATTTTCTCCGCGTCCTTTTCGTCCATCCAAATCTGGTGATAACCCACGAACCAATCTACAAAAGATTGGAGTTCATGCTTGGCGCAATTATCGATTAGGATGTGTATATTTGGCAGTGGAAAGTCGTCTTTGGGACTTGCTTTGTTTAGATCCCGATAGTCAACACACACTCTAAATTTCCCATCCTTCTTCGGAACTGACACAATGTTGGCTATCCAGGTTGGGTACTCAACCACCATGAGAACTTTGGCTTTGATCTGCTTGGTAACTTCCTTCTTGATTTTAGGCTCATGTCTGGTTTGAATTTTCTGAGTTTCTGCTTCACCGGCTGGCACATTAGATTGGTAGGTAACTTGTGAGCCATTATGGACGTGCTCAAACCTGTCATGTCATCATATGAACATGCGAAGATATCCTCATATTCTTTTAGGAAATGGATGTACTCTTCCTTCTCTGTTGGTGATAAGTGGATGCTGATGCGAGTCTCTTTGACGGTCTCGGCGTCCCCCAAGTTTACTGCTTCTGTTTTGTCCAGGTTGGACTTAGGCTTATTCTCGAAGTTTTCAACCTCCCTGACAACTTCCTCGGGTATCTCGTCTTCTTCATCCGAATCACTATCCTCATGTTGCGTTGCCTCATTACATGTCACAGTCACCGGTTCATCAAGAAAAGTAATAATAACACTGTAGAAAGTGTAGAAAATAGTAACGAATAATAAAGAGCAAATGCATTTGATTAAAATTAAACAACATCCAGACTAATACGGCTCGATAAATCGAGCATTTATTTTGAAACAAAACAAGTCTTTAAAAACAAAGTTACTGAAAATTTTAAATGTCTAGAATGGCTATAGAAATAAAATCTGCTAAGCTACCCAGGGACTCAACGGGCCCGGGATGGTGTGGCGGTCCAGTTCCTGAGAACAGCTCCCTTCTCCACAGTCTGAGTAGTGAGGCCTTCTTCCTCCTCCTCAACTATTGCATGCATTGTATCATCTATTCTGAATTTTCCTTTGCTTTTAGGATCACTTGGAAGAGGAGGATGTGGAAGACCTTTAAGTATGCTGATGATGCATGTATGTGCGAACCAACCTTTGGGGAATGGGAATAATCAATAGAAAGAAAGAAAAACAAAAGGTAGCCAAGTCAGTAATGGTTCTGAAAAGAGTACTGGCAGTATTTAAACATGTATTGCGGAAAGATGAAATACGCGTCCTAATTTTGGGAGCCTCGTTGTGCCCGAGGTAGGCCTAGCGACAAATATATTTGGAGAACTTAAATGCCAACAAATGCCTCATTTCATAACATATAAATAGACGAATCCCAAAACGATACTAAGATAATAGAAAAAGATAAGTTACTACTGGCACTTGGCCTTATTACATTTTAAGAAAGCAAGTAAATCTAGCCTATTTGGTCCCAGAAGGACCTTCCCAGATTCGATCTTCCTGACTCCATCGTACAGGTTCCCCAGCTCGCGCACTCCCAGCAGCAGGTAGGCTCTGGCCAGATGTCCTCCTTCAGCTCCTTCAGCGTTTTGGCAATCTTCGATCCTCTTTATGACTTTACCTTCTAGCTCCACTATTCCTCGCTCCAGATATTCCAACTTCCCGTTGGAGGTGACCGCCATTTCTTTCCATTCCTCAATTAATCTTACATTCCTCTCATGTATTTCCTGGTGCTCATTCTCAGAGTCGTGGACCCTCTTGCGTAGCCTGTTGTATTTGACTTGAGCTTCAGCTTCTTCGTCTATGATTCTGTTCCCTCGACCAGCTCCTGGTATCACCATTCCTTTTAGATTGTTTTCTAACCAGGACAGGTTGAGAGGTTTGCACCCTGCATGATACCTGTCGGGTTCAATGGTGTTCTTTTCCACAATGATTTTGCAGTGCCACATATGCTGGGCTTGGCACTTGTAAGGGACGTCGTCGTCTTGAAAGTCTACTCTGAAATGACTCATCTTGGCAACCCTTGGTACAACCTGTTTCCTGCCTGCTTGCCTCATAACTCGGATTGGACATAAGGGTATATCCCTCTCAACCCAATCAGCACCAGGTGTGGGGGCGTCTCTAGAACTGATGATGAACTCGTCTGTCGGGAATCATTCAACCATCCATTGCACTTGCTCCTCAGTCAGATTGTCGAAAACTTCCACCCACTCTTTGGCACTTTCCGGCTGAGCAAACCTGTCCGGAATGTAGGTCATCCGCTTAGGGTGATGGAAGGCGATATGGTCATTCCAAGCCCTTCGCGGAAATTCTTGGCGATACTGGCCCTTTTGAAGATGTTCTAGTAAGCACAACTGCAGCAACATGTTACAACCCTCGAAATGCTAGACCCGTCTTTGACAGCGCTCCAGAGCCCTGTAGATGTCGGCTATGATCATGGGGACTATGGTGTACGTCTGCCCATTGATCCCTTCCATCATAGTCTTGGCGACCATGGCCAACCTAGTGTGGATTGTTTCCTTTTTCATTGGGAACACTATCAGGCACAGGGAGCATACGATGAACACGAACACTCTGCGGTGGATATGGCCCAGAGAAGTGAGAGAGATCTCGTCATGGTAAGTACTGAAGGACTTGCTATGGCCGTACCTCTCATACAGATACTCGAAGGGTATGTAAGATTCCTTCAGGCATCTCAAGTCAACATTTTTCTTCAATCCCATCATCTTTTAGAACCCTTTGCTAGTGCGGTTTTCCGGCACCAATAGCCCGGGGCTATCCCAAGTGAAATCCGCGAGCCCTCCGATTTCCTCTAGGAGTGGTGTCATTTGTATGCCGCCAAAACGAAACACCGCCCTTTCACTATCCCAGAATAAAGTGGCAGCCTCGATCAACCTCTTGTTTGGCTCAATGTCTAGCAGGGAAGTCAAGTTACCCAGGTACTTTCTTACATGTTTTTTGTCACTTGAGGAAAGGTCCTCCCACCAATCTAACAGCAATGGCGGGATGTTGTTAACCATACCGGCTCTGGGGACCTCGTGCCTCATTCTTTGCAAAACAAAAGGGTTAGTCCCTTATCCCCCACTAGACTCGACTATTTATACAATCATGATTAGCATATTGGCATTTAGTTCTCCAAATAAATGCACAGAACGTGGTTGTGTCCGTTGGGATTATGGAAACCCCGGTGGACTTTGGATAAGCCTCGTCTTAAAGGATCATTATGTGGACAACATAATTGATCCAACTAGGTTTGACCATGATGCATGCACAATTTTGACCAGAGTAAGGTTACTATGAGGTTTTAGACTGGTACCCTCAAGCGGACAACTTGAGGGGGAAAGGCACGGAACCGTCGACTGCACCGCTGATCGACTAGTTTTACCACAAATAAGCCTTTTCGAATTTAAGGGTAATAAATAGGAAGAGCGCAACCACTTATCAAGCGTTGCTACAGGATTTGATACGCACGAGTGGAATATGATGTGGAGCATGATTTATGCATCAATTAATAACATGTAGTCAAGTATTTGCACGTAGAAAAATAAATGCGGTATTTAAATAATTGATAGACAGTTACGGAAAAGAAAACAAGTAGACAAGTCAGTTTCAGGGATAAAGAATCATAAATGCTTAAAAGAAAACGGACAGTTAAATTAAAATAAAGGGAAAGGGTACGGGATAAAACATGCTTGGACTAATTCATAAGAATAAGTTCGTTATGTTAAGAGCCTAAATAACATCCCCAGCAGAGTCGCCATGCTGTCGCGCCCCCTTTTTTCCCTCCTCGCGGGAAGAAGTCCGGGTTTCGACATTTCATAGGGGAATCGACTCGTTTCCTTTTGGGATTTGGGTATTTGAAGAGTCGCGACCTAACGGATTATGGTGCGTTAGGGCACCTAGAGCGATTAACTCTTAGACTGATTTGCATTACCAGAGACTTAGGGTAAGGGCTCGAAATAACCTTGAGGGGAAGGTGTTAGGCACCCCTCTCGGTCCACAATGGTGGGTCCCGACCGAACTTATGCTTATGAATTAGTCCTTTAACAAATAGGTAGTTGAAACACATAATTGCAAATAAAGCATGTTGGACATTGTATGACTCAAATAATAAGACAAGGGCTTTGAACAAGTTGTGTACAATATAAAAAAATAAAGTTTTAGACAAAGGGAATTTGGGAAGGAGGGGTCCTAGGTTGGTTAGCCTATAGAATCACCCCACGCAATGCCTGGTAAACACTCCTCAATGAGGGGCTACACGTGACATTAACGCGTGGTCATCATATCCATATCTACCCATTCCCACCCCTTAGTGGCTATTTAAGCGAGTGTTGTTTACCGATCTCTATGCGTGCTGTTACCCGTCCCTTCTTATTGGTCCTGGAGAAAATTAGGACCTCTACCTATAGGTAGTTCTAGACAGACCCTAAGGTTTAAAAGGAGAAAATACTAGGTGACACGCAAGAACAAAAAGGACTTTAGAAAATAAAGGCAGGAAAGAAGCAATTAAAGGCTCAAGTTTACCTCCACAGATAATGCATGTAAGCAGCACGACTCAAACAGAAACAAGGACAGTATTATTAAACAGGATCCTAAGACATGATGTCTAAGTGAATATCAAGACACAGAAGATATGTAGATTTATTTTATGAGCTCAGAAGCAGGGTCCCTAATAAGTTCGCCTACTGATTTTAAGCCTATTAACCATCAAGCAACAAACACAAAGAGGCAGTTTCCAGTTTTATAAGAGTTGATTACCTAAGGCTTGCCTAGGCGTGGGATAACGTACAACAGTTACCAGGATTATTAAAGCATATTAGAAGTTATTTTACCTAAAGCATGCTGTTCGAAGTGTTGTAAAGATATACAGGGATTATGACCAGTTTTATAGGATAATTAGACGTGAAACTGTTTTATGTCCCTTTTCATGCATCAGTAGTTCAACTAGGTGTGACTGAGCGAGTATGAACGAGATCCTAAAACAGGGTATCTAACATGTACATATAAAATGCAGAATGATTTCAGGATATGCAGAATTCCTAGAGCAGGATTTCTAAATGCACAGCAAGTTACAACATGATTTCAAAATATGCATAAGTAACAATTTATTTTAATGTTGTCGTTTACCCTAGAAAAAAGATTTCTAAGTGATAAATAAGGTCAAATGAGATGCTGAAGCAGTAAACCTAAAACATGATATCTAATGCATGACATGCTTTGAATGTGTTGGTCCTAGACATGGATTCTAATGCGCATATAGGAAATGTAAACCTAAGGCATGGTTTCTACCCATTGATATTGATAACATATATAACTACCCTCCCCTTTTCACTAGCCAACCCCAATATTCGTTTACAAAGAATATTACAAACTACCAATGAATGAATTACATTAATAGATAAAGAAAAATAAGAAGTTACACTATAGGGAGTCTGCAAGTAGGCCCAGATTTCCAAAACCTCAACTGCTCAGATTGTTTCATAGCCTTTCTCAATATCCGGGTGTGTCAGAGTTCCCTAAGGACCTCAAGGGATCCTGGGCAGTGCTTACACCCAGATTTCACAACCACATTTGAGTAAGTGCAGTGCAGAAGGGCCGGCTCTAATGCATCAGAGTTCAGAGGGATCTCATAGGGATCCCTAAGCAGTCACACATTAGAGGGGCAGAACTTAGGGACCTAAGAATAGAGTGAGAGTGCTTGACATAGTTTTGAAAAAGTTTAAGTAGGAAAACAATTTGAAAAGAGACTTGAAAATAGTTTTGTGAAACAATAGAGGAGTTATTCAATAAGACAGTTTGGAAAAGAGTAGGGCAATCAACAAAAAACAGACCAACCTCAAAACCAAAACAGATTTAGCATCACATATAGAACAAAGAACTAAGATAGGTTTAGCACCACAAGCCTTCACACATGGGTCAATGGGAATAGGGGATAGGTAGAGCACATAATGGTAGACACACAGCGGGCATAAGTCTTTGGAATTGGTATAGATATGCTCAGAAACACTGATTAGACATGGTCACAGAATCAGCAATGCTTAAGGGGTTCAGTATAGGATCAACATATGCATAAGTAACAGTTTATTTTAATGTTGTCGTTTACCCTAGAAACAGGATTTCTAAGTGATAAATAAGGTCAAATGAGATGCTGAAGCAGTAAACCTAAAACATGATATCTAATGCATGACATGCTTTGAATGTGTTGGTCCTAGACATGGATTCTAATGCGCATATAGGAAATGTAAACCTAAGGCATGGTTTCTACCCATTGATATTGATAACATATATAACTACCCTCCCCTTTTCACTAGCCAACCCCAATATTCGTTTACAAAGAATATTACAAACTACCAATGAATGAATTACATTAATAGATAAAGAAAAATAAGAAGTTACACTATAGGGAGTCTGCAAGTAGGCCCAGATTTCCAAAACCTCAACTGCTCAGATTGTTTCATAGCCTTTCTCAATATCCGGGTGTGTCAGAGTTCCCTAAGGACCTCAAGGGATCCTGGGCAGTGCTTACACCCAGATTTCACAACCACATTTGAGTAAGTGCAGTGCAGAAGGGCCGGCTCTAATGCATCAGAGTTCAGAGGGATCTCATAGGGATCCCTAAGCAGTCACACATTAGAGGGGCAGAACTTAGGGACCTAAGAATAGAGTGAGAGTGCTTGACATAGTTTTGAAAAAGTTTAAGTAGGAAAACAATTTGAAAAGAGACTTGAAAATAGTTTTGTGAATTAATAGAGGAGTTATTAAATAAGACAGTTTTGAAAAGAGTAGGGCAATCAACAAACAACAGACCAACCTCAAAACCAAAATAGATTTAGCATCACACATAGAACAAAGAACTAAGACAGCTTTAGCACCACAAGCCTTCACACAGGGGTCAATGGGAATTGGGGACAGGTAAAGCACATAATGGTAGACACATAGCGAGCAGAAGTCTTTGGAATTGGTACAGATATGCTCAGAAACACTGATTAGACATGGTCACAGAATCAATAATGCTTAAGGGGTTCAGTATAGGATCAACATAATTTAAAATCAGTCCAAGAATCATACAAGTTTAGGAGTGCAGACTATTTTACAGGGAGATTCATACCAGAAACCAGATAGAGCAAGATCACATGGAGAAAGACTACATAGAGGGGGATAACATATTCATACTGATCCTAAGGAAGGGAGTACATAACATGCTAATAATGTAAACATATCAGCTACAGGTTTCACAGCAAAACCATAAGTAAAAGCAGACTAGAAACAGGATGAATTGAAATAATAAAAGGACCATATTATTTTTGGACTTGAATTGAAATCAGAACATACCAGTAAAGAAGGTAGTAAACACAAAGTGAGGAGCAAGAGAGTAGAGTAATCAGCCTTGGCTTGCAGCCGGCTGACTTAGAACAATAGCAAGTAACCAGAGAAAAGAGGGCGGAAGAGTGTTTTTTGTGTGTGAGAGAGTTTTTGAACCAAAATGTTCATGTCTTGTGTTAGTAAAAGAGCAGGGTATTTATAGTTTGAAACAGGCAGAAAATAAGGCAAGGATCAAAGTTCTGCAATAATTATGGAACCGTGTACTAACTAGAATCAAATCAATGCAAGTACTCCCTTAATTAAGGGGTAATTAACCAACGGTAATGGGCAGAAAATGTTTAAGGAAAGAAATCAAGTAAGGCATTAGGTATAAAATAGACAATCAGAGGTAAATACACAAGGGTTTAATTAAGGAAACAGTTAGTAAAGAATCAGCAAATAACACGGTTAATCCAAATAAGGTAAGAAAACTAAATAAGGTTGCAGAATATGGAAATAATCGAGAATCAGCATATAGCAAATCAGTGAATCAAGGACTCGAAATAATACTGAATTAAGGAGAATAACATAGGTTCCCATGAATAAACAAATAAACCAAGTTTAAACAAGGAGAATCGAAGGTCTAAAGGAAAGTTTTCAAATCAAGCCAAGAAACAGGGAACTCAGAATCAATCAAAGAGAGAGTCATGAGTCAATGTTTTAGCATATAAATAGAGTAAGACAAGAATAACTAGAGATCGACACATAACTTTAGCAAACATGAAGATTAAACAACACTGATAGAAAGAGGCAAGTCTTGAACAGTCAAGATGAACACAAGCACATAGAGTTGATGTAAGTTAGGCTAAGAAACTCAGTGGAAACATATTCGAGGCAAGATAGTCACAGAAACTCAAACGAGAACCGGCCAGTCATGCTGATACATAGAACCAAACGAAAAAACCTAGAAAAATTAGGGCTTTCAACATAGACGAGTTGAAGATGTAGTAAAATCATAATAGGATCCGTCAAAACATGCAAAATAGAAGTTTAAACACAAAGAATCAATTAAACAAGGTTTTAAAAAGAAGTTCCGAAACCCTATTTCTAGAAGAAGGTGAAAAACACTTAAAATCAACGATTCTTGTAAAGAATCTCAAGGACAATGTAAAACATTAAATAAAAAAACTCAAATCGTTCTAAATATGTACAGATCTAGGAGGTATAGAAAAGAAGTTAGGGTTTCGAGAGAAATCCACATAGAGATGAAGAAACCTGCTCAGAAACCCAAGGATCGTAGCAAATATACTATGATTTTGCTTGAAATCACACTGGAGTAGCCAAGAACAGACAAGTGATGAACCCTAGATACAAGTCGGCATGGCCCTGGGCCCTTGAAGACCTTAGAGAAGGAAAACATGGCATGAGAGAGGCCATTGGAGGCTTAGGAGACGATGAGAGGTCACCGGAGATTGTCGGAGATGGGAGGTCGGCGGTTGAAGGGCTAGGGTTAAGTTGAGAGTAGAGAGAATTTTAGGGCGGCGGTATATGGAAAATGATTAGGGTTAGGAGTTGTTTAGAATTAAAAAAGGAAAGAACCGACGAGGGCCGTTGATCTTTTAGATCAACGGCTAGGATCTGATGGTGTCTTGGGTCGGGTAGGTATAATTAGGGCCCGGGTCGGGTATTTTAATCCGAAATTGGGCTGGGGTATTGGGTTTAATTGAGGCTATAATTGAACTATGATTTGGCTAAGTTTTAAATAGCCAATTTAACCCTATACAATTTATAATAAATGATAAATGATTTCTAGAAAAATAATTTCGTGTACTAAAAATGTTTGAAATAGATATTTAACATTTAAAAAATATAGAAGATCATTTTATGCATATAAAACGTAATTGTACATTAATAGGGCTAATATTGCAATTATAT
>NW_017671058.1:82928-115931 GCF_001879085.1 Nicotiana attenuata | reverse complement strand
CATTTTGGACCGCATCTTGACCTCAAGTTTTAACCAAACCACTGCTTCACTATGCGGTAGGAATGCGGTCCGCATACCGGATCTGCGACCGCATAATAGCATTTTCTGGAAAAATTGATTTCTTTTGATTTTTACAAGCTTAGATCAATACCAAGGCTCCGTACCGCGGCGAGCATTCTACACATTCCTAACACGTGTTCGGAGCCGACACCACAAGATTCTGGTTTATGAGCCAAAAATTTTACGGGGCCTCACAGGAGAATAACATTGGTTCCCATGAATTAACAAATAAGCCAAGCTAAACAGGGAGAATCGAAGGTCTAAAGTAAAATTTTCAAATCAAGCCAAGAAACAGGAACTCAGAATCAATCAAAGAGAGAATCATAAGTCAATGTTTTAGCATATAAATAGAGTAAGACAAGAACAAACCAGAGATCGACACATAACTCTAGCAAACATAAAGATTAAACAACACTGATAGAAAGAGGCAAGTCTTGAACAGTCAAGACGAACACAAACATATAGAGTTGATGTAAGTTACGCTAAGAAACTCAGTGGAAACATATTCGAGGCAAGATAGTCAGAGAAACTCAAACGAGAACCGGCCAATCATGCTGATACACAGAACCAAACAAAAAAACCTAGAAAAATTAGGGCTTTCAACATAGACGAGTTGAAGATGTAGTAAAATCATAGAATCAGTCAAAACATGCAAGAAATATAAGTTTAAACACAAAGAAGCAATTAAACAAGGTTTTAAAAAGAAGTTCTCAAACCATATTTTTAGAAGAAGGTGAAAAACACTTAAAATCAACGATTCTTGTAAAGAATCTCAAGGACAATGTAAAACATTAAAGAAACTAACTCAAATCGTCCTAAATCTGTACAGATCTAGGAGGTATAGAAAAGAAATTAGGGTTTCAAAAGAAACCCGTATAGAAATGAAGGAACCTGTCTAGAATCCCAAGGATCATAACAAATATAGCATGATTTTGCTTGAAATCACACTGGAGTAGCCAAGAACAGACAGGTGATGAACCCTATATGCAAGTCGGCAGGGCCCTGGGCCCTTGAAGACCTTAGAGAAGGCAAGCATGGCACGAGAGAGGCCATTGGAGACTTAGGAGACGATGAGAGGTCACCGGAGATGGCCGGAGATGGGAGGTCGGCGATTGAAGGGCTAGGGTTGGGTTAAGAGTGTACTGAGAGTAGAGGAAATTTTAGGGCGGCGGTATATGGAAAATGATTAGGGTTAGAGGTTGTTTAGAATTAAAAATGGAAAGAACCAACAAGGGCCGTAGATCTAAAAGATCAACGGCCAGGATCTGATGGGGCCTTGGGTCGGGTATTTTGATCCGAAATTGGGCTGGGGTATTGGGTTTAATTGAGGCTATAATTGAACTATGATTTGGCTAAGTTTTAAATAGCCAATTTAACCCTATACAATTTATAATAAATGATAAATGATTTCTAGAAAAATAATTTCGTGTACTAAAAATGTTTGAAATAGATATTTAACATTTAAAAAATATAGAAGATCATTTTATGCATATAAAACGTAATTGTACATTAATAGGGCTAATATTGCAATTATATACAAATTGGTTTTAAAAATATAAATGCAATTATAAAAATTCCACAAAAATATCTAAGCAATATTTTGGCATAAATATAGGATTTAGATGGTTAAATTATCACAACAATAATTTGAAAGATAATTATTGGAAATTTTATTAATAAAAAGGAAGAAATAAATCAATTTAAAACCTTCAAAATTATAGAAAAATTATAAAGACCTTGTGCATGCTTATATATGCATATATATGCTATTTTGAAAGTATTTATGCTTATTAAAAATATATAGGGAAAAATTGGGTATCAACAACTGCCGGGGAAGGATGAAAGAGTTTTCGGGTAAAGAAATGATGGCCAATTTTGACCGAGCGAAACGGTTTGAGTAGGCCGCACCCTTGCTTCTGAGCTGCCTACATATCCTTGGTTTTACAGGAATCAGGCCATGTGTAGTTCTGGATTCATCTGCGGAATATGCCGATGAAATTATTGCAAGAATGGACACGCGATGCGGAAGCGGCTATGGCGAGCGGTTAAGGCTCGGGACAGTTGGAGGAACCGGAGAGAGATTGCTCCTGCTAGGATAGCGGTTGCTTGCTGGTTACCTGCAGAAAAAAGATGCTACAAACATGTACTTGTGCGGAAATTTAAACATGATGCAAATTCTCTTTGGACCATGAAGGTTGTCTTTGGACGGTTAAAGATGAAGTCCTTAGACCATGACGTCGTGGGCCATGAATTGTTCAGTGAGGGATTCACAGGCCATGAAATGTTTTTTTCGGTCCATGAAGATGGTGCCTCCGAACCATGACGCCTTTGAATAATGATATGCAAATTTGAGAGAGATTCTCAGGACATGGCATGGTGTCTTCCGGCTATGAGGATGATGCCTTTTAGACTATGACGCCTTTGGATAGATTGGCGATATTTCAGCCCATGATATGCAATGATGATGTTAACAAGACAAGGCTTAGTCTTGTGAAATGGAGGGCAGAGCCTAGCCCGATCGAAAAGCAAATAAGTAGTACTAGAAATAGAGCAATATTTGTGCGAAAAGGGACAGTGCTTAGTCCTCATGCAAATTAGGAGGCAAGGATTAGCCTCATGCAAATATCGAGGCAGGGATTAGCTTCATGCAGGTATGGAGTCAATGATTAGACTCATGCAAGTATGAAGGCAGGGATTAGCCTCATACAAGTAGGGAGGCAGGGATTAGTCTCATAGAGATAGGGAGGCAGGGATTAGCCTCATGCAAGTAAGGAGTCAAGGATTAGACTCATGCAAATATGGAGGCAGGGATTAGCCTCATGCAAGTAAGGAGGCAAGGATTAGCCTTATGCAAATATGGAGTCAAGGATTAGACTCATGCAAATATGGAGGCAGGGATTAGCCTCATGCAAGTAGGAAGGCAGGGATTAGCCTCATGCAAGTACGGAGAGGCAAGGATTAGCCTCATAGAGTCAAGGATTAGACTCATGCAAGTAGGGAGGCAGGGATTAGCCTCATGCAGGTATGGAGTCAAGGATTAGACTCATGCAAGTATGGAGTCAAGGATTAGACTCATGCAAATAGGGAGGAAGGGATTAGCCTCATGCAAGTATGGAGTCAAGGATTAGACTCATGCAAATATGGAGGCAGGGATTAGCCTCATGTAGATAGGGAGGCAGGGATTAGCCTCATGCAGATAGGGAGGCAGGGATTAGCCTCATGCAAGTATGGAGTCAAGGATTAGACTCATGCAAATATGGAGGCAGGGAATAGCCTCATGCAAGTAGGAAGGCAGGGATTAGCCTCATGCAAGTATGGAGAGGCAAGGATTAGCCTCATGGAGTCAAGGATTAGACTCATGCAAGTAGGGAGGCAGGGATTAGCCTCATGCAGGTATGGAGTTGATCGCTGCCAACTCCACTCTACTATAAAGTAGGAAGAGAGGGTCGCAATAGCTTTTACCCGATATGAAGGTCGGGATCGAATTCCTCAGAGAGCTAGAAATTGGAGCTGGGTATCTATCTAGACGAGAGTCGTGTAATTGTTCTAAATATCACTTCCAACATTTTTGGGCTTTTCAATTATAAACTACTATTATCAAACTACTAATTGAAACTAGATTATGCTACGAAATAATTGCTAAGGTTGTATCTAATGGGAAGAAGGGCACTAGGGTCATGACTTCGCCTAGGTGGCTAATTGACGGGTAGATGCTACTAAGGTTCGATTGACATAATTGGGGCTTATGCTATAACCGTTGCACAATTTTACCCACTCTCACACCTCTCGGTAGAGAGAGTGATTTTTCCCACTTGACTCTCTCGAGACCAAATGGGTAGGCAAATTAGATCAAGCAACTAGGGTTCAAGTAGGGTGATTACTCTCTCGAGGTTTAACCCGTTAATTGGGACTATCATTTCTCATGAGTCCATCCCAATTCCTTGTTAGGTCAATTTTGGAGACTTAGACTCTCTTTCTCAAGAGTAGTCAAATCCACCAAGCATAAATCAGTGTTTGCAACCACCAATTTATAGATTAAAACATAAAATCAACCCAAATAGCAAACACCCATAGTCAATCTAACCCTAGATGGCAACACCTATCAATTACCCACACTAGGGTTGAGCCACAACCCTAGCTAATGGGTTTAGCTACTCATGCTTGAAGGAGAAAATGAAGAAATAGATGAAGAACAAGACATCTTAATGAAATACTAAATTAAAGTACAAGAATCTATCGTTAATTTGAAGCTAAGATGCCAAAAATGGCTACAAAAGTTGTTCTCACGAGCGCAGCTGTGTTCTCAAGATAACAGATGACCTAAAAAAAGTAAAATGTTCTATTTATACTAAGCTAGANAGAAATGAAGGAACCTGTCTAGAATCCCAAGGATCATAACAAATATAGCATGATTTTGCTTGAAATCACACTGGAGTAGCCAAGAACAGACAGGTGATGAACCCTATATGCAAGTCGGCATGGCCCTGGGCCCTTGAAGACCTTAGAGAAGGCAAGCATGGCATGAGAGAGGCCATTGGAGGCTTAGGAGACGATGAGAGGTCACCGGAGATGGCCGGAGATGGGAGGTCGGCGATTGAAGGGCTAGGGTTGGGTTAAGAGTGTACTGAGAGTAGAGGAAATTTTAGGGCGGCGGTATATGGAAAATGATTAGGGTTAGAGGTTGTTTAGAATTAAAAATGGAAAGAACCAACAAGGGCCGTAGATCTAAAAGATCAACGGCCAGGATCTGATGGGGCCTTGGGTCGGGTATTTTGATCTGAAATTGGGTTGGGGTATTGGGTTTAATTAAGGCTATAATTGAAATATGATTTGGCTAAGTTTTAAATAGCCAATTGAACCCTATACATTTTATAATAAATGATAAATGAGTTCTAAAAATAATAATTTCGTGTACTAAAAATGTTTGAAATAGATATTTAACATTTAAAAAATATAGAAGATCATTTTATGCATATAAAACGTAATTGTACATTAATAGGGCTAATATTGCAATTATATGCAAATTGACTTTAAAAATATAAATGCAATTATAAAAAATTCAGAAAAAATATCTAAGCGATATTTTGGCATAAATATAGGATTTAGATGGTTAAATTATCACAACAATAATTTGAAGGATAATTATTTGAATTTTCATAAAAAAAAAGGAAGAAATAAATCAATTTAAAACATTCAAAATTATAGAAAAATTATAAGGACATTGTGCATGCTTATATATGCATATATATATATATATATATATGCTATTTTGAGAGTATTTATGCATATTAATAATATATAGGGAAAAATTGGGTGTCAACACTCAATCGACACGAGCGCTCAACATCGTATTAGAATGAGTAGGAAGGAAGTAAAAGCATAAGATTCAAAGGAATCAAATTGAACGATGAGGAATCAAGAAGGGAAGTGCTCTTAACAACCCTCTAGCCTCTCGAAGATAAGCACGTACGTCTCCATACTGATCCGCAAGACTCTACTAGACTTGCTCATGACTCGTGAGACCTATGTGAACCTAATGCTCTGATACCAAGCTGTCACGACCCAAAATCTACTATAGGTCGTGATGGCGCCTAACGCCACCGTCAGGCAAGCCAACCTTGATTGATCCACTTAATTACTCATTTTTATTACTTTGAAATCATAATTTCCATTAATTAAATCATATGAAATAGAATTTACAGGGTGAAACAATGATAATTACATGAACTACCATACTAAACATCCAGTAGGAACCCCAAGACCCAGTGTCACAAGTGCATGAGCATCAACAAGGAAATATGATAACATACAACACCTGTCTAGAATTTAAATTAGATAGGAGAATGAAAATAACTCCGATGGGGACTCTGTATGCTGCAGTTCATACATAGAATGTAGCTCACTGTAAGTCCCCGCGACCTCTGCGCCCACATGACCTCTAAACATATATGTACCTGCACAAAATGTGCAGCAAGTGTAGCATGAGTACGTAAATCAACGTGTACCCAGTAAGTATCTAGTCTAACCTCAAAGAAGTAGTGACGAGGGATCAACTTCAACACTTACTATGGGCTAACAATAAAGTACCGAAATTATAATTAAGCATGGATTATATAAATACAGTTGAACACTCAATAACAAGAAATACATAAACAATTCTTTCACTAATGGTAAATCCCAAATTAATTTCCATCATTTAACAAATTAATCTCTCAAGCCAATGAAACAATATCAATTATAATTGGGCCTCAAGAATTTTTAGGCACGAATTATGCCGAGGTCGTACGATCCGATCCAACATACAAATATATAAACTATACACTGCCGAAATTTGAATGGCACGAACCATAGATGCATCTATTAACCTGCCGAGGCGAACGACCGCTCCCATGAGAGTAGTGGAATTTACCTCGCTCGCGGAATATACTTGCGTTGCGAGTGAACATAGATTTCTCAAGATTACTGTAATATTCCTCAATTATTTCGTAAAATAGTTCAAACTGAAAACTTTTAAATCTTGAGATCCTCTATCTCAGCTCTATTCAAGGCAAATAATATTCCGTTGTGTTTTTTTTTATTTTATTATTAAAAAAATAGCTACTAGGCAATCCGCCTAGTAGTATAATTTGCTAAAAAAAAGGTCAAATAATAAGCATAATCAAATGACGGTGTCAACAAGGCATGGTGTAAACCTAAGACTACCCGGACATAGCCATCAGTAGTAGCTACGCACGAAATCTCGTCACCTCGTACGTACGTAGCCTCCACTATTAGTAGCAAATAATAATTTAAATCAACTATGGGGTAAATTCCCTCTTACAAGGTTAGACAAGAGACTTACCTCGTCTTAAAGGCCACTTTCCAGGTCACAATTTTGCTCTAAATCCCCAACTTGGTGTTGTTCAATCCGAAACTAGTCAAACAACATGCAAATTAATCAAAAATATACTTCAATGATTGAAATTTAACAATTCATAAAGATTCCCAACTCTGCTCGAAAAGTTGGCAGTGGGTCCCACGTCTCAGAAGCCGACGAAACTCACAAAATCCGACAACCCATTCAATTACGAGTTCAACCATACTAATTTCATTCAAATCTAACTCCGAATCAGTATTCAAAAGTCAAAAACTCTTTTTGAGAAATTATAGAAATTTCTTCCGATTTCTTCTTGAAATTAATAATCTAACGTCGAAAATGAAGATTAATCCATGAAATATAATCACAAGTGAGTCAAGAATGCTTACCCCAAGTTTTGTGGTGAAATTCCTTCCAAAATCGCTAAATCCTGAGGTTCCCAACTAAAAATACGAAATAATGGCTCAAAGGTTCGAAATAGAGGACATATAACACGACCCCGACTTCCTTCTTCACGTTTGCGAGCCTCACATCGCGTTCGCGATGAACAAAATTCTCAAAAGCCATTTCCAAACTCTTCTCCGACAGCCTCTAGTATAACGATCATAACGTTTTGTACAAAACTCTAAATGTTAAATGATTTAACTTTATGAAAACTAGACACCAAGATCTACAAATATCATGTTTTGATCATCTCCCAATTCCTTATAGATTTCGAGATATAACCTGCCAAAATCAGCCATGTGCAACACAAATTTCTTCTTCGTGATTTCCAAACATCTTCCCGGACAACCTGTAGTGTACGAACCATAACTTTTTGTACACAACTCCAAATTCCCAATGGTTTGATTTTCTGAAAATTAGACACAAAGGGCTACAACTTTCATATTTGGAACATCTTGAAATTCTTTATAGATTGCAAGATATAAGCTCCCAAAATCGGATGATGGACGATAGGAATTCCTTCTTTGAGAATGCGAAGAACAAAGTCCCAGCAGCAAAAAGCTTCTTCGTGAACGCAAGAGGCTCCTCGCGAACGCGAAGAACAACACCAGAAATCAGAAAACCAGCATCTAATGCAGCCCAAAATGATCCGATAACACCCGAAACACACCCGAGGCACCCGGGACCCCGTCCAATCACACCAACCTGTCCCAAAACATGACAGGAACTTGCTCAAGGCCTCAAATCACAGAAAACAACGTCGAAATCATGAATCACACCCAAATTCAAGCTTAATGAACTTTAGAACTTCAAACTTCTACATTCGATGCCGAAACCTATCAAATCACGTCCAATTGATTGCACACAAGTCACATTTGACATTACGGACCTACTCCAACTTCCGAAATCGATATCCGAACCCGATATTAAAAAGTCCACCCCCGATCAAACTTTCCAAAAACCTTCAAATTTCCAACTTTCTCCAAATGACCCCGAAATGACCTACGGACCTCCAAATCCACATCCGGACGCGCTCCTAAGACCAGAATCACCATACAGAGCTATTGTCAGGCTTGGAATACCAAATGGATATCGATAACATTAAAATACACTTCAACCCAAATTTATAAAATTCTTCAAAAATACCAACTTTTCTCAATAGGCGCCGAAACGCTCCCGGGTCATCCAAAACCCGATCCATAGATACCCCCAAGTCCAAATCATCATACGAACCTGTTGGAACCTTCAAATCCCAATTTCGAGTCATTTACTAAAAAGTCAAACCTTGGTCAATCCTTCCAACTTAAAGCTTCTGAAATGAGAATTTTCCTTTAAAATCAACTCGGAACTTCCCGAAATTCAATTCTGACCACACGTTTAAGTCGTAATACCTGAAGTGAAGCTACTCAAGGTGTCAGAACGCTGAACGATGCGCTAGATCTCAAAGCGACCGGTCAGGTCATTACATTTAACATCCTAGAAACTACAAGTTGAGAGAAGGTAGAACCAGGGTACAATTTTGCATCAGCGGCCTTTAGAAAATCATAAAACCTTTGAGACTCAAGATTAGACTCCTCCTCGATTGAAGGATTAGCCTCGTCCTCCATTGAAGCTTCAAAATGATGAGACAACTCAAGTTCAGTATTACTATAAGATTGCCAACTTGAACCCTGGCCAAAGTTGGGCCCAGCTGCATCTAAAATCAATTGTCAGTATGGATTATCATATCCTAATGCAGGTTGAACACCACCATATAGATCACTGCTAGAAGACGTCACACTAGTCACATCTTTTTCCCCTTGATACTTCCAAAAATAATTGTTTTCAACAAATCCAAACTTAAAAAGATGCAATCTAACTGTTTCAACATCCATGTATTTAATGTTGTGACATTTTTTACATGAACATCGAACATTATCACCGCTCATGGGATTTCGCTGAGAACGTACAAATAGGAGAAAGATATCCACACCAGTTACAAAATTAGAATTAATACCCCCTCGTCCATCCAACCTCTTGTACATCTAAGCACACTCTAAATTATCCATATTCCTATTTAATGTAGAAACAAAACATGATAATCAAACTTCCTTTTTTGTGATCAGTAAGATAATTAGAATGTTCTAAAGGGAAGAATTGATTGAGATAATTTTCCTAACTAAACCATTATGTGAAATGCCTGAAATCCAAATTAAATAGAACAAGTCATTCACATTTTTTATTGAAATAAATGATAAGGAAAAGAGAACCTTACTATAAGGATATAAAGAATATAGCTACTGAAGGGAATATTAACATATAAATCAGAGCCAAAACTTATATATGAAATAATTTTGCGATTTACTAACCATATGCGTCCTTGAATTTTTTTTAAACTTGAATAAACTAAATAGTTGGGCAGAAAGACAAATGTATAGGAAACTTCAAGAAAAAGTTATAAAACTTATGGGGTTAAAGAAAAAGCTCAACCCATAGCATTAATTAAAATTGTAATGCTTCCAGATTTTATTACTCTTTTTAACAAGTGCGACTTGCGATAGAGACGAGACCGACTATCAAAAATAATAGTAATCTATGAATGCATATTTTTTGTTATATTCTTTAATTCTTCACAATTTCACCAGAATTGCTCACTTTTCGTATAAACCCTACTGTCGACATTATCAATGCAACAACAACATACCCAGTATAATTCCAAATAGTGGGATCTGGGGAGAGTAGTGTGTACGCAGATCTTACCCATACCTTGTGGAGGTAGAGGGGCTATTTTCAATAGACCCTCAGCTTAGGAAAGCATAGGTACCACAATAATAATACAAGAAATCAAGACGGGACAACATCGAGAAATCATGTAAAAGCATCATATATAACAAGATAGTAAGGTTGTTGAAATAAAAAAAAAACACAGGTATTCAAATAAACCTAATACCAACCAAATGCGAGAGTACGTACTAACACTACCGGTATGAATAATCTAGACTACCTAACCTATTATCCTATTCCTCGACCTTCACACCTTCCTGTCAAGGGTCATGTCCTGGGTCAGCTGTAGCAAGCTATGCAAGCATCTGAGACCTACTGAGCTAAACCAAAGAAGCCTAAAAATTCATCTTTTCAAACACCCATTTGAAGTTACTAATCAACAATCAATATAAAATTTTTTTTGTCTAAAGCTATGTGAAGAAATTTTTTGTAGATCTGGACAAAAGATTAAGAAGATAAGCGGAAGAAGATTAATTAGACCATCAAAGGAATCTGTTAGTTTCATATATTAAACAAAATATCTCTTAGGAAAACATACTCGATAATATGCACAATCGGTAGTTTATTTTTTTTGGTACCCAAAATTAGTACTAAGCATAAGAAAGAGAAGAAGAAACAAAGCCATCTACAAACCTTAGATTCACGCCGGCTACCGGTTTTGCTCTTGTTCTTGAAATCCCTTACCAAGTTTATTTCCCAGCTAATTTTGCTCTCTCGTGTGTGTTCTACTGTTTTAGAAGCGACTAGATATTTTACCATATTTGTTCTACTGTGTGGTCATCAGCGACGGATTAGCTACAGATACAGTTCTCTCAGTAAAAATAACTTTACTTTTCTTTAAAAAAAACTAACAACAGAAATTTCCATTAGCAAGGAGTTTTAAAATATTTTGATAAATAAATTAAGTCTAGCTTCCGTTGCTAAATCTGTCGCTATAGTTAAAGAAATTTTGCCGCTCACCTTTTGTCGCTAAATCCGTAGGTAAATTGAGAGCACCAATATTTCGCGTCAACAATTAGCGACAAATTTTGCTTTCGTCGTTGTTCCGTTGCTTTGTCGCTAAAATTCGTTGCTAATTGCTATGTTTTTGTATTGGTTCAAAACAGAGGGTTTGCGTTTGCGAGTGATGAAGCAGTTGGGGCTTGGCCTTCATGTTAGTGTGAGAGAGCCCGCATTCGCTTAGGCCTGGAGTTTGTGCATCGCGTTTGCGGGCTAGGGGCCGCATTCGCAAAGGGTTAATTTTAGGCAGTGCATTTTTTTTACTTCACGAACTCGAGGCAATGGCCGCATTCGCGAAGTGTATCGCAGGGAAATATAATTTCGGGACTTTAACCATACTCTCGTATTTTTAACCCTAGACTTTGAGGGGTGGAGATTTTGGGAAGCATTTTCACTACTACATTGGAGGTAAACAATTTTCACTTGAATTTGACTTTATATCTTTGACGAGCGCAAAATACAATACAAACTTATTGCTCGCTATTCAAATATAGTATAGTTGAATTATTATCTCCACAGGAATTGGATTTAAACTATATTCGAATAATCTTTAATTGCTATCCAGGAAAATTAATACTTGATTGAATGATTATATACCATGATTAAATTCTAAAATTAAGCAATTAATAATTGATCACGAAAGACACAGTCGAGCAACAAAGAAATATCAATGAGAGAAATAAGGGTAACTGAATAGACAGGTACAAGATAATTGACTCGGGATCCAATACTTGAGTTAGTTCACTCTATAATACTGTTGATTGTCAAGAATTCAACAGATAATCAAATTACACTTGAATTTAATGTCCCTCTTTTGATAAAACATTAATTTCAGTAATTAATCCAATTGAAGTACGGCAAATAACTACAACGAATAAAATGATGGTTATGGTCTAAAGAGTAACTTCTCACAAATATTTCCCTATGTTCTAGTTTGATTAACAATTCAAGAGGCTCTTCCATTACCTATTTGAATCACAAAATTAAACTAAAGCATAAGATGTAAAGAAATTTAATATAAAGCTCCTCTTTTGATTAAGCAATATAATAAATAACTTCACAATACGATTTAAATCTTCATCAATTAATTCAAACAATTGTCAAGAATTTAATCCCTAATCAAGTTATCAATACACCATGTCTGTCAACACCCTAAGGGAAATTAATCCATAGCAATGAAAAAAGTCATCTCAATAAGGTTTAAAAACATAGAAAACATCAATGCTAATGACCCGATACAAACTCGCGTATTGCACCGATTGTTGGTTGAAATCTTGATGAATTCTTGCCTTAGTTGCTTCTAAAATCTATCGTAGGTCAAAAGTCCCTTCAAAAATGTATTTTTGGTATATTTATACCGTGTAGAAGCAGGACCAAACAAAACTACCCTTTCCAAGCCGAAACATGAAATTACTCTGGAAATATGCACAGCGGCGCCGCGCCTCGCGTCGCACCATGCGGCGCGCTTGTGGGGATTATCAAAGAGCTTGTTAAACGTCAGTCAGTCAGGTATCTCAGAGTGAATTGTTTCGTCCACTTTTTGACATCCAGACTTGGTCCTCGACCCCCGAACGCGATCTCGATTTAGTTCCTTGGGCTTTTACTCAGACTTCAAAGCTCCACATTGTTCGATTTAGCTCCAATTTATCTTTTTAACTCGGAATCACTTCCTACAAGGCATAAAACACGTAATAAGTGCAATTCACTATCATTTATGTTTAAACACACGATAACTGTTAATTAAAGTGTATATAACGACTAAAACATGGGTTTCTAGCCTACCATCAACACCCCATACTTAAACCATTGCTCGTCTTCGAGCAATCAAACTACACTTCACATAGGGACGACCTTTTTATGTAACAACTTCCCTAATGCATCATGCCAAGAATATTTTAAAGTAGACTAAGCACCCTATCATAAAATCCTACCCTCAAAACAAAACTCAAAAAAGCACCATGCATTTCTGATAACCTGCTCACTTACCCTAACAACGAGGCCAACAACATTACCTTTCCTTTGCAAATCATGTACCCTCACATAAAAAATAAAGAGTAATTCCGAACAAAATAAAATTCAAGAACAAATAGGAACTCAAGATAGAAAGAATTCACTCACTCTCAGAATTAAAATTCATATGCCACAGAAGACGTACCATAGTCTTGCTCGTAGTGTAATACTCTACTAATTGTGCTCATTCAGCTAAATACCAAGTAGGACTTAATTTTGGTTGTAATGTAGGATGCGGGACGGGTATGATACATTTGGATATAGTTACTACACCTCCCTGAACAATTTAATACATACAATTTCACCAATTCAAACCCCACATTTCTGCTGAACCAAACCCAACCTTCACATCATATTAGCACCAAGCTCCCAATTTCTTTAAGCACACACAAGCAAGATTTACCACTAGCAAGGAATAATTTTCTTCATAATATATACAAACACCAATTTTTTTTCTTCTTCTAAATTCTGATTTTTTTAAATTCCCTGCAATTGGCTCTCACAATTTTTTTTCAAACAGTGCACCTTTCTCCTTTTCTATAGTTCCACTCAAAAAACCCAACCATACCCCCACTTAGCTTTTATCAAGCTCATAAAAATTTCAACTGCTCATGAGAGGTAAAAGGTTCAAATAAACGATCAATTCAACAAATCGGGCAGGCTTGTAGTGCGGTTGCCAAAGAAAATAGGATTACAGGCAGAAAGAGGCTAACTAGGATACAAAACAATTAGGCATGCCACAAACATATAATTGGCTCAACAAAGAAATTCCTATATCACTTCCTAGACTGAACAAGACTACCATTTCACTTCGCAAACATATAGGGCAAGTTCTAGACCTCAACTGACATGCACAGAATATCACAAAACCTCACACACCATGGCACATTACTCACTTAGGATCGAATCTATCCCAACTCTCTAGTCAAAGCAGTTAAGCACGGTCAAGATCAACAAATTAAGGTACTTATATACGAGTCAAGAACTGAGCCTAGGCTTCACAACTAAGGCGCTTACCACTCTCAAGGCGTACGCAGTCAAGGAAAATTGCTTCAAGTTAGCACTATGACTCAAGATTCTTTATTCCTACAAAAAGAAAAAAAAATAACTACACCCTGTTCAAATAAAAGCCCTTGGAAAAGAACCGTGACATAAAGAAAAACCAAGGAAGAATTATTATACTACCTAAGAAAGTAAAATAAAAATAAAAGACATATTTTGGATTTTCAAATTTTTTCGTATTTTTCTCATTCGACTTCAAATCCCTCAAGAAACCAGTTGATGAAATCCATCACCGGGAAGAGTCAAAACTAAACAATTATAATTACTAACTATTACAGGCCGATTGAATTCAGAGTTATAATTACAAAACGTATTATCTAAGAAAGCAAGAAACAAATCAAACAAAGCCAATTGACAAATAGAAAAAGAACAAATAGGAGCACCCCATCCCCACTTAACAAATTGCATTGTCCCCAATGCAAAACAGTAGAAACAAGAGTGAAAAAGTGACTCCCTGAGGCCCTTGGCCTAGTCATCGGCACCCTCGAAGGTGCGCAAATACTCTTCTTCATCAGAAGAGACGGAGTTCACGTCCTCATCAGGTGGCAATTCTCATCCCTCAGCTAGACCCAACCACTACTGAGTGACAGCAGAGAGCGGGTGGTCCTACTGCAGCTCCGCCAAGTCAGTCTCCCCCCGAGCAATGCGAAGGCGCATGTCAGCAAACAATAGCTGTAGTGTCTCCTCGACACGGAGTAGCCTTTGGTCTATAGTAACAACAGCATGAGGAGGGACTATAACCGCTGTGATATCAAAAGCCTTATTAGGATGTGGCACTTGGATCGTCCGGTCATAATAAAACTCCTCCTCTACATTGTGCACCTGCAACAACTGAGTGATCATACTCGGGTAATATTGGCGGCGGGCCCCAAATTGTCGCATTCTCGCCATGTGATCCAGCATGATTTTTACAAGATCAAACCTCATCCTTGTCAAAAAGGCATAGATAAAACACACCCTCAACCGTGAGACATCAGTGAAACTTTGGGTAGGCATAATTTTGGCATTGATCAGCCGCGAAAGAACCCTGGCCGAACGCTAGAATGTGCCCTTCTCGTGTCCTTGTGGTACTCATTAGCATCCCGCGTCCATGCAGCAGAATAGTCAGCTCCACATAGTTTTCGTCGGATATCAGGATAGTTTGGCCGACGAAGAAACCTCTAAATGTCACGACCCCAACCTCGGTCGTGATGGCGCCCAACACACTGCTAGGCAAGCCCGACCAATTCAACAACCTTAACCCTTTTTATACAGTTCATGATTCAAGTAACACAAATAATTACTAAGTCATAATACTGAAACTCTGAAATATAATTAAAACATGCGGTAAACCCAAGTAGAAATACTACTACACAACCCGAAGAATCCGGTGTCAACAAGTCTGAGGCTCTAATACACGGGTGTCAACCTACTACATATTGCTCTAAACAAATGCGGAAACAAAGCAAATAGGTTAGATGGGAAGATCAGGACTGCGGACGTCATGCAGCTACCTTGATGCTCCCGGATATGATGCTCGACAGAGAAATCCTCACTCAGCCTCAGTGGGTGCACATAGATCTGCACACAAGGTGCAGGGAGTAATGTGAGTACTTCCAACCTAGAGAGTAATAAACATAAATAAGGGTTGAGAGTAAGAAATCCTAGATAGGCACAATGTAAGCTATAATTACAGCAGTTTAATCCAGATAATGTCAACTCAATAAACCAATGAAAACAATGATGCTGCAACAGATAAGTAAATGAATGACAATCAATTAAGACATGCAACAAATAGTACGGTACTCTCTAGTACCCTCTGCGGCGTGCAGCCCGCTCCATTTATTTATCGTCGACGGCGCTCACTGGGGGTGTGCAGACTCCGGGAGGGCCCCCTTACGACCCAAACGCAATATCAAGCCATCTCGTGGCATCCATTAGGCCCTAAGCCTCATATCAATATCAATATAATACTGCTGCAACACGCAGCCCGATCCCATACTCAGTCCAGAATCATATAAGCCCCTCGGGCACAATAATATAGAAATATTCAGCCCAAACTTCATTAGAAATATTATTTAAGTTCCAAGTTTTGAGAAAAAGTGGCTGAGTTTGCAAAACATTATTAAATACTAGGACTGAGTTCAATTATCTGTAAATATGGTAAGAAACTAGTAAAAACAATACCTGAAGAATTCAAGCAGTTGGCACGAAGCCCAATTATGATAATTAATCCATTTTTATAAGGATATCTACTAAGATTCAATCAATTAGGTAGTAATTTTATTAAGCGGGACGGACCAAGTCACGATCCCCGACGGTGCTCTACCCTACGCCCGTTATCCGACGTGCAACACCTCAACATAGCACTACAATGTGCAAATTCGGGGTTTCAAACCCTCAACACAGCATTTAAAACTATTACTAACCTCAAGCCGGCCAAAATCCTAGCTCGCTATGCCCTTGCCTCTCAAATCAACCTCCTCGCGCGTTGAATCTGACCAAAACCACAACGAATACGTCACATTATGCTATAGCATTAATACCCAATCGAAAATAATCGAAAAACATCAATAATCCCGAAATTGACAAAACCCGAGCCCCGGGCCCACTTCTCAAAACTCAGAAATTTTTACAGAAAAGTGTTCTTCATCTTCTCCCGATTCCATACATATAAAGAACACCAAAATCGGAGTCCGTTTGACCTCTCAAATCGACTCCTAAAGGTCTCATAATCTCAGGCCCCAAAATCCTATTTTTCTACTGTTTTTCATGAATTAAAGACTGGGATTATGGTCTATAATCACCCATAAACGAGTTTTGATAATCAAATCACTTACCTCTGTGATACCCACTGATTTTCTCTCTTAAAAATCGCCTCAGAAGCTTCTTCCCGTTCAAAAATTGGAAGAAAACTCGACCTGCTCATTATACGTATACTGTTCACGCATTTTACTGCTCCCAATGGATTCCTTGTGAAATTCTAATGAATTTAGGCTTTTGAATCACTCAATTTAACCTTATAATGAAGGAGATATGTAGGTTTTAAGATTTGCAAATAGTGCAGGTTTTTAATACGCCGTCAGGGGCAATTTCGTCATTAACCTGAAAATCTGGGCAACCTTGGTAAAATGGCCATAAAATCCTCATACGATGTCGAAATTCGATGATTCTTTTTTCTACGGGTCCGTAATTACGATACAAATCTAATGCTTCATTCAAAACAGTAATAGGAGCTCATTTGTTCAATATGATATCATTTATGCTTGAAGAAACGACGTCGAAGCATAAGAAAAACGAGCACAACGCAGCCCAAACCTATCCAAAACTCACCTGAGCTCCTCGCGACCGCATACGAACATACTAACACGTCACATATGATCATTCAAACTTAGTTGCACTCTCAAAACACCAAAACTAACATCAAAACACCAAATTTACATCGGATTCAAGCCTAAGTTCTTCTAAAACTTCCGAAACACGCATTTGATAAAAAATCCAACCAAATCACCTCCGAATAACCTGAAATTTTGCACACACATCCCAAATCACCTAACGAAGCTACAGCAACTCTCGGAATTCCATTCTGACCCTCGGATCAAAATCTCACCTATCAACCGGAATTCGCCAAAATACTAACTTCGCCAATTCAAGCCTAATTCTACACCGGACCTCCAAAATCACTTCCGATCACACTCCTAAGTCACAAATAATCCCCCGAAGCTAACCGAATCGTCGGAATCCACATCCGAGCCTTCTAACTCATAGGTCAACATCCGATTGACTTTTCCAAAACAAGCCTTCCTTAAAGAGACTAAGTGTCTCATTTCCTTCCAAAAATCAGCCCAATTCAACTCGTTCACACAAGACACTAATAATGAAGCATAACGAAGCAGGAAATAGGGGAAACGGAGCGGTTCTCATGAGACGACGAGTCGGGTCGTCACACTAAAAGAGCTTGTGGG
The DNA here is from genome assembly GCF_001879085.1 of Nicotiana attenuata. Classification (NCBI taxonomy): domain Eukaryota; kingdom Viridiplantae; phylum Streptophyta; class Magnoliopsida; order Solanales; family Solanaceae; genus Nicotiana; species Nicotiana attenuata. Next base: position 97,793 of record NW_017671058.1, on the reverse strand, counting down.
AGTGCTCTGTGAAACCCAAAATCTGATTAATTACTTGGGAGGAGAAGTGAATCACTTTACCTCGTACACAGCATCTAGGCTGGCCTTAGGTTGCCAGTTGGCATAAAAATCTTGTACCAAGTTCACGTTTACCGCATCACCGGGACGAAACAAACTTTCAAAACCCAAAGCCCGAAGGTTGTTGTAGATCACATTATATTTTCGGGACAACTTTCCATCGTGTATAGCAACCTCTGGCTCTAGGTTCACAGCAGGGACGAACATCCTGAACCAATGTCTAGAATGGGCTAGGACAACTCGAATACCAAATTTGAACTCTAGGACCTCATCTACATCCAGTTCAATGTGCTCCATTTCCTCCTCCACTGGAGCAGCGGGTGGTGCCCGCCTACCTCCGTTACGATTGCTAGAAGCAGCCACAGAAGAGCCAATCATAGCACGTTTGCTGGGATGGCGAGACATTGTACCTGCGCAAGATGAGCAAACCTAGCCACAACATATAGAATAATAAGCAAGCCAAACGGGGACCACCCCACACTTATATCATAGGCATGTTCACAAGTGTAATGTATATCGGGAACTCATACTACCCCATTGAAAGCATGCCACAAGTAATCAACAACCGCCCAACAACCAACATAACATTACAACAACATAACCACGGACTACACTACAACAACAATAACCCAGTAAAATCCCACCAGTGGGGTTGAGGAGGGTAGAGTGTACGCAGACCTTACCCTTACCTGACGGACTACACTACACTATTGTAAAATACAAAATCAAGAAGCTAAACTAGGAACTAAGAAAATAAATCAAGAAGTTATTCTAGTTTACTACTAATAAAATTAAGAAGCTACACTACAACATTACACAATTGCTTAGCATGAATCAGGCATCCCAATTAGCGGATAATAACACAATAGCATGGGTGGTCAATCAATTAGTACTCACGGCTAACACTTTGCAATTTCACAAAAGTAGCACATGACCACTCATACAACACTTATCCTCTAACAACAAGTTCGTTACTAAGTCACAAGAGTGAACTTTGTGCTCATACTTCACCATTGGTGTCATTGGGGAATTTTTTCAAGCATGTAATAGGCACTAGTGTCAATACTTTCTTCCACTTTAAATTGAGCATGAATTACCACAATTGTACACCAACCACATCATCCAATACAACTATAACATCACCACAACATAACAATTTCATAAGAAGCACAAAATACATCCCGCAAGGCCTCAAATTTTCGGCCAAAAATATACCCCTACCAAACTTCATCACAAAATAACTCTAACGCCATCAAGACAATATGAACAGTGAAAACCCCACAAATTCAAGCATAATTTCGGCCAAAATATGAAGAAAAAAATGAAAAACTACCTAGGGCTATATTAAATTAAAGTAAAACTATCTAAAATTACAAGAAAAACTAAGAGAGAGAAAAAATACGGAAGATAATTACTTACCTTGACTATGGAGGAAGATGGAAGAATTTGGAGTTGGAAGAATGTGGGGAATAAGTAGGGATTTTGGGAGGAGAGGGAGAGGGATTAGTTTTGGAGATAAAGAGAATGGAGAAAAGAAAAGGGGGATGGGGTAAAGAGAAACGGGTATGGGGAGGAGCATTCAAAAACTGACTTTTTATTTTCTACGATTTATAATTTCTGGCTGAATTTTTTACACTACCGCGCCGCAGGGAGCGGCACCCCGCGTGCTGCGGCAGTTAGGTTTATTAGAGGCTATCTTTTTATTTGTCAGAGGGGAGCTTGCCTGGCGGCGCAGGGCACGGCGCCCCATGTGGCGTGCTAGGCTATTTTTCTCAGAGTACGATTCATTTTGATTTTTAGCTCACGGGTTGCACCCCCACTCTATTATGCACTTATTGTACCTAGTTCAAGCTCATACCAGTCCACACAAGTATTAAAACTCCTTAAAATCTACTAGTACTAATCTACAATCATCTCTACTACTCTACAAAATCAAGAAGAAAGGCTCGAAGTAGTTCTGAGTTATTATCGTCAGCTTGACTCCGTCACTTGGGCTCATTTGATCACGATACTTGAGGATTGCTTGTCAAATCCTCCAACAATGTACAGTTTCAATTTGTGCCCATTCACCTTAAATCTCTCATTTCCTTCTTCATCTTGGATTTCAATGGCGCCATATGGTGAGACATATTTCACCACATACGGACCTGTCCACCTTGACTTGAATTTTTCGGGAACAACCTAAGTCTACTATTGTATGGTAAGACTCTGTACCCTTCATGAAACTCCTTTGTCTTAATCATATGATCTGCTTCGGGTTTCGCCTATGAAGGGCGTTATGAGATTTGGGAAGAAAGGGAAGTTGAGTCCGAGGTTTATTGGTCCTTTTGAGCTATTGAGGCGTGTTGGGCAGGTTGCTTATGAGCTTGCCTTACCTCCCAGCTTGGCAGGAGTTCATCCGGTATTTCATGTTTCGATGCTCCGAAGGTATCAGGGTGATCCATCGCACGTGTTGGATTTCTATTCAGTCCAGTTGGACAAGGATCTATCTTATGTTGAGGAGCCAGTGGCAATATTGGACAGGCAGGTTCGAAAGTTGAGGTCAAAGAACATTCCATCAGTGAAGGTTCAATGGCGGGGCTAGCCAGTTGAGGAGGCGACTTGGGAGGCCGAGCAGGATATGCGCAACCGTTATCCTCATCTTTTCACTACTTCAGGTATGTCTCTATGCTCGTTCGAGGACAAACGAATGCTTAAGTGTGGGAGGATGTAACGACCCGGCCGGTCGTTTTAAGAATTAACGCCCCAATCCCTTATTAACTGCATTCCCCGTGTCTGTTTCTGCAATTGTGAGTTGCCGGGAAGATTTATTTGGAAATTCGGAGAGTTTTGGGACACTTAGTCCCTAAATGAGAGTTTAAGTCTTAGAATTTGGAACGCAGTCGGAATAGTGTGAAGAAGGCCTCGGAATGGAATTTCGTTGGTTCCGCTAGCTCCGTTAGGTGATTTCAGTTTTAGGAGCGTGTTCGGATTGTGTTTTGGAGGTCCGTAGCTTAGTTAGGCTTGAAATACCGAAAGTTGAAATTTTAAAGTTTCCGGTTCGAGAGTGAAATTTTGATATCGGGGTCGGAATGGAATTCTAGAAGTTGGAGTAGCTCCGTAATGTTGAATGTGACGTGTGTGCAAAATTTCAGGTCATTCGGACGAGGTTTGATAGACTTTTTGATCGAAAGCGTATTTTGAGAATATTGAAGTTCTTAGGCTTGAATTCGATGCTAATTGGTTGATTTGATGTTGTTTGAGGTATTTTGAGGATTTGTATAAGTTTGTTCAGTAGTATTAGACTTGTTTGTGTTCTTGGTTGAGGTCCCGGGGGCCTCGGGTGATTTCGGATGGTTGACGGAAAGATTGAAGAATTTGAGTTGCAGCTGAAGTTTAGGACTGCTGTCATAACCGCATCTACGGTTAAGAGGCCGCAGGTGCGGTGCTCGTAGGTACGGAATCAAGCTGCAGATGCGGCCACGTGAGGGAAGTCCAATTTCCGCAGGTGCGGTAGCTTGAGCGCACCTGCATGAGCGCAAGTGCGGTGGAAGAAGCGCAGGTGCGGCCCAAGGGAACTGAAGTGGAAATCACAGAAGCGGTCCATTGACCGCAGAAGCGGTCTCGCAGATGCGTAAATTTGACCGCAGATGCGAAATACCTAGTCAGAAAAGGGGCAGAATCGAGGGTTGAAGCCATAATTTATATTTTGGACTTGGGAGCTCGGAAAATTGTGATTTTTGAAGAGATTTTCACCTGGGCGATTTGGGTAAGTAATTCCTACTCGGTTTAGACTAATTTCCATGAATCTCTACTTAAATCCGTCCTTTAATTTCGAGTTTATAGTGGAAATTTGGGGGAAAGTTCTTAGACCTATATTTTGAGTTTTGATTAGGGATTTGATGTTGGATTCGGATAATTTTGGTATGGTTAGACTCGTGAGAGTATGAAGATTTTGAAAATGTAAATTTTACCCGATTCCGAGACGTGGGCCCGGAGGGTGTTTTGGTCATTTTACCTAATTTCGTGTATTCGCTTAGAATTTATTTGTAGAATCAGTTGCTTGAAGTGTTATTTACATTATGAAATTGAATTGAATAGATTTGGGCCATTCGGAGTCAAATACTCGTGGCAAGAACGTGGTTTCGGGTTGCTTTGCAGCCGGTTTGAGGTAAGTGGCTTGTCTAACCTTGTGTGGGGGAGACTCCCCTTAGGATTTGGTATTATTGATGTTTGACATGCCTTGTCCGTGAGGTGACGAGTGCGTACTTGTGCTAATTGTTAAAAAATACGGTTTCCATTAAGTACTTAGAATTGTGTTTTCCTTTCCTGTTTATACTACTTGCAATTTAAGCCTGTTGTTAGCTTAGGGAAGCATGTCTAATTGATTTAACTGCTTATTTGTTCTACTGCCCTATTTGAATTATGTGCAGCATGCAAGGTTAGAAATACCTGCTTTACCTTGGTGTGAAATTTGATTGAATTGAGTATTCTTCTTGTTGCTGCTGTGTATTTACTTTGGGACTACGGGACGATATCCCGGGAGATCCCCCAGTATGTTTACTTTGGGACTACAGATTTGTATTCCGGGGGATCCCCCTGCACTTTTACATTGGAACTACGGGCTTTCACCCGGTAGATTCCCCCAGTATTGAGTATTTATATTTGGGACTACGGATATGGTATTCCGGTAGATCCCCGCGCATTTATGAGTTGGACTACGGGACTGCACCGGGGGAATCCACTGGATATTTATATTTGGGGACTACAGGACGGTATCTTAGGAGATCCCCTGGTTGTTATCTCTGCGTTGAGCTGTATTTATTTTTCCGTGATTACTTTGGTCCTGTTAAAGTTGCTGTTGTTCTTCTATCCTGTGTTACCTTTTTACTGTTGCACTTAAGTATACTGTTTTATTCTACACTGTTATTATATCTTGTATTTCCTTTAACCTCAGTAGGGCCCTGACCTTCCTCGTCACTACCCGACCGAGGTTAGGCTTGGCACTTACTGAGTACCGCTGTGGTGTACTCATGCCCTTCCTGCGCATGTTTTTCATGTGCAGATCCAGGTTCTTCGACTCAGCTCTACCATCCTTGAGGCATAGTGATCCATCAGAGACTTCGAGGTATGTCTGCCGCATCCGCAGACCGAGGAGTCCCTTTCCATTCTTGCTCATACTATTAGGCCTTCTGTATTTACTTTTGTTTAGACACTCTGGAGTTAGAACACTATAGTTATTCCATAGCTTGTGATTTCATGAGATGCCGGGTTTTGGGAAATGTAGTTCACTATAAGAGTTTGATTTGTATTATTTCTGCAGTTTGGATAGTTTATTTCTGTTATTTATTTTTTTGCAAATTGTTAGGCTTACCTAGTCGTAGAGACTAGGTGCCGTCACGACAGTTCACGGAGGGCAAACTTGGGTCGTGACACTTACTCAATATAGTATTTTCTATAGGTGTGTCATTAGGCAGAATAGATGTTATTCATGTCCATATTTGTTTCATGTGTTACTTCCTTATTCTATGATGGGATGCGAGACAATTTTGTTATTCACACGCATGTTGTGGCCCTATTTAGGCCTTGTGGTGATATATGATCGAGATGACTCTTGAGATGTTGATTTGCTTATTGCACCATAGATATACTTGCATTTTTTGTAGTGCATTATGCTATTCGTCTCCCCATGATTATGTTTATGCACTTTACGTGCTTGTTGTTAGTACACATGTGTTTGGGAGTATGCGAATTAAGGCCTATTGGTTGATAAGATTGTTGTGGATCAGGTGGCACACCGTCACGGGTACATGTGTGGATCGGGTGGCACGCTGCCATAAGAATATGTGTGGATCGAGTTGCACGCCGCAACAGAGGTATGATGGATACGATTCCTTGAGATTATTTCGTGTGTTTTGCTTCTCCCTTGTGGGATGAGTTCATAGCATTATGCTTTTGTTTTTATATTTGCTACACTTGCTGGATAGTTCTTGTAATTATCTTTTCTTTCTATTATTGATCGTATTCGAGCGATTGTTTGTTTAGGGCACATGTTGCATCGTATAAGGTTCTTGATGGTATTTGATATGGCATGTCGGTCAAGTAGCTTGTACTGGGTGAGACGAGGTTATTGGACCTAGATTATTACAATTAGATTTGTATAAGGTATGTTTGGAAGAGGAATATTAGTCAGCTCAAAATTTGACAATGGTCCTTGGGAGCGAAAGAAATCCATGACTTATTGTGTTGATGGGTGATTATGAGTTTCTACACATTTCTTCTTCATTATCGATGTTTGCGAAGGCGTGGCACATGGTTTTATGTATTATGAGGTATGTTACCGGTACCGGGTTTGATAATGAACATCTATAGTGATTGAAAGATATGGATATGGTCATATGAGTTATAAGGTACATCATGTGTTTATACCTTGGGAGTATATCTATAGCTTGGTACAACTTTTCAAGATTGATACAATGCATATATATAAGAATCGGATCTCAGATGGAGTTTAGGAAATTGGAATTGGTTCTATGGATTGTAAGCTAAGGTTGCAGGAAGAATCTCCAGCCCGGATGGTGTAATGGTCTTATATGGTTTGAGGTGACGCGAGATCACCCATGGCTACGTGCATGACGATTTATACAACGGTTTGGTAGCTTTAGAACAACTCCTGGCACGTTCGAGGACGAACGTATGTTTAAGTGAGGGAGAATGAAATGACCCGTCCGGTCGTTTTGAGCTCTAGCATTCTGTTCGGCGGTTTGAGACTTTGAGTAGATTCATATGGTGAATTATGACTTGCGCGTGCAGTTGGGTTTGATTTTTTGAGAGGTTCGGAGGTAATTTAGAAGAGTAATTCTCAATGTGGAAGCCTTAAGTTGGAAGAGTTGACCAAAGTTTGACTTTTGTATAAACAACCTCGGATTGGTGATTTGATGGTTCTAGTATGTTGCTATGAAGATTTTGGACTTGTGCGTATGTTTAGATTTGGATTGGATGTTCCTAGGATATTTTGGCTCTATTTGTCGAAAGTTGGCAATTTGAAGGTTCAGAGAGTTTCTAAGTTTGAACAGGATTGACTTTGAAAATATCGGATTTGGATTTTTGTTCCGGAATATGAAATAGGTTTATTTATCATTTAGGACTTGTGTGCAAAGTTTGGATGTGATACGGATTGGTTAGGCTTGAATCTGACGCTTGGTTGGAAGTTTGAAGGTTATTGAACTTAAGAGAAGCTCAACTTGTATTTTGATCGTCAATTCCTGGTTTTGATGTTAGTTGTAGAGTTTTGAGCATTTGAACAAGTTTGGATAAGGTATTTGGACTTTTCAGCATGATTGGATGGGGTCCCGGGGGTATCGAGTGTATTGAGGCTGCCAGGCGAGATTTTCTTCTTCGCGTTCACGTAGGTAGAGCCGCGTTCACGTGGGTAGAGCCGCGTTCGCAAAGAGTTGGGAGCAGGAGCATTGCATTTGCGTGCACGGGGCCATGTTCGCGATTGAGTGGTGCCAAGAGGAAGGATTTCCTTCGCGTTCGCGGAGTAGGGCTCGCATTCATGTGGGCTTAGCAGGTCAGGAATCACGTTCATGATGGGGGACTTCGCATTCGCAAAGTGGAGTAGCAACTGGGCATACTTTTTGCCTTTGCGATCACCAAAGGAGTGTCGCGATCGCAATGCATGTCACTGAGCAGAACACTTAAGTGTTATATTTCGGGATTTTACCCATTCTCTCATATTTGAGCCCTAGACTTCGAGAAGAGGAGATTTTGAAGAGCAATTTCACTACTATATTGGAGGCAAGGAATTTTTACTTGGATTTGGTTTTATATCTCGATTCTCCATAGATTTCTACACCTAAAACTTGGAATTTTGTAGGAAAATTTGGGATTTTGGTCTACAACTTAAGAGGGTGTATTTTGAGGATTTAAAGGTCGATTTAGACTCAATTTTGGAATCTTATCACATATTTGGACTCGTGGGATTATGGGTAGTCGGAATCTACCCGTTGCCTCGGGTTTTGTACACGTTCCCAGGTTGACTTTTGAGTGTTTTTCTATGGATTTATTTGATATTATTGAGTTATTTTTTTACTAGATTCGAGTCGTTTGGAGTGAAATTTTGACGGTACGCAATTGTTGCTTGATTTTAACTTACCAGATAAGTCTCTTGTGTATCCTTGTAAGAGTGAATTCTCGCTGTAGGTGATCTATTTTCTACTTGATTCATGACTTAGGAGCCACGTATATTCTTAGCTAGGTCTTGATCATATCCGGTATGGTTGACTTGAATTGTGCTTTATTGGATTATGTGAGGTTGTTATCCATGCTCAAATTAATTCAAGGGATAAATAATAATTTATATTCATGATTTAGGAGCATCCTAGGTTATGAAGTGTTGATTGACATGAAGGATTATTTTTCCATGTTGAACTTTATTATAAATCCGTAGTCATACACTTGTCTTATTGCTTCACGATTTTGGTGGTTTCTATGGCCTAATCGACTCACGACAATAATATGATTAAGCTAGAACATGATAAATAGTTCATTGAGCCGTTGCAATAAATTGAGTTACAGGATTTTTCATCGCCATCTTTAAGCCATATGAGCTTTTTAGACTCATGCATTGGCTCTTATACACATTGAATTGGATTAGGAGTATGCATTAGTAGCTTGGCTCATGCATTGGCTCTAATATACGTTGATATTGAATCCTGAGCGCACACACGCACGCACGCACGCGCGCATGCACACACACACACACACACACACACACACACACACACACACACACACACACATATATATATATATATATATATATATATATATATATATTTACTCATGCAAAGATTTCATACATGAATCATGTCTGATATGAGGATCAAAGTGTTGATATATTTGTTGCTCTCCTTATCTATTATGCATGCCTAAGTTCTATTTTGAACTATGTTTCTTTGAGTTGTCGTATTCATTCGATGATAGCATGCTTAACTCTATATATTATTTATGCTTTACCTGATTATTGGATGGTTAGTGAGTGTCAATGTTGACCCCCTCACTACTACTTCTTCGAGGCTAGACTGAAACTTACTTAGTACCGTGGTTTGGTACTCATACTACACTTTTGCACATTTTGTGCAGGTTATGAGACTGATATTAGCGGTACCCTTTGAGGTGAGTAGGAGTATGATTGGAGACTTCTTGGTGAGCTGTTGTACTTGCTCCAATCCGCAGTACATAGAGTCCCCTTCTCTAGTTATCTATTTTTTGTTCATGTATTCTTTTCCGTATTGATGTATTTATGTAGTTGATTCTAGTTGCTCTTATTAGATGCTTGTGATGAAGTGACACTGGGTTTTGGGCGGCTTTTAGACAATTGTGGTCATATATTTAGACCTTGTTGTTGAATTACACTAGTGATATTGAATTGACATTTATTTTTGCATTGTTATTTATATCACGAAACAATTAATGGCTTAATAATTGGATTCTTTATGGCTGTTTTGTATGCTGGCTTGCTTAGAGAGTAGGTTAGGCGACATCACAGCCTTTGGTGGGATTTTGGGTCGTTACACTGTTGGCTCTATGACTATCCATGAGAACCTGAATATCCGCCCGAAAAACCTGAACACATGGAGCATAATATGAACTTTGTGCTGGCAGTGCACAGAAAGGCGACTGGACTTGGTGAGCGCCGTATGAACCATGGATGACTAAAGAACCACGAGGAACCTAATCAGCTGACTGAACAGGCCTAAAAGAAAGACCTCTGCTGTGATGCCCTTTGTGAGCACGTGATTTTTGCCCTATATGAAATACTCCTACAGAATCCCAAAGAAATAGATTTTTCTTTTGATTATTTGCCATTTTAGGAATTTTTGTATAATTTTCTTAATTATTTGCATTTTTCTGTGCATGTTAAATTTTTATTTGAATCATGAAAATACAAAAATACTCTGCATTTGCATTTAAGATTTAGTTTACATTTTTAGGTTAATTAGTAAATTAGTTATTGTATAAAAATGAAAAAAATCACAAAAAAAATGACTCACTTTGCATTTTAACCTTTTAATTTTTAATTTTATAGTTCTTCTTTTAGTTTAGGAGTTAATTAATTTTTATAAATACTATGACAAGTAATTAGCTTAATTTGGTAAATTACTTAGTTTAAGAGTTAATTAGGTTTTAATAATTTGAAAAGGAAAAGAAATTAAAAAATTAAAAGAAAGAAGGGGAAAGAAAATAAGAAAAAGGCTGCTAAAGCCAATTCAACCAGGCCCAATCCAATTCCGCCCCAACCCATTCAGATCCGTCCCAAAACCCAGCCCCACACCCGGTCCAAACGTTTTCAGGTCTCAAGACGACTTCAAACGACGTCGTTTTTGAGTTTATTTGGTTTAAACAGATCCTGCCCCACTGAATTCATTTAAAACTGTCCAAACAACCTAGGACCATCTCATTATTTCTCCTTTCACTCATTAGAGACTAAGAACCCTAAGCGCGGCCCTAACACTCCTCACTCACTCCGGTGGCGGCGCCACCTCAAACCACCTCCAAATTTACACCACAGAACCCTCATGGCCTCCCCTTTCCCAATCCCTGACTAGTCTCCCTCGAATCCCTTTAGAGTGTCTCGAATCTTCGATTGAAGCAATCCGGCCAGAACCCTAAAAACTCCAAATCTCCCAAATCGTCAAGTTTCAATGAAAGATTAGGGTTGAAATTGGTTTATTCGTCTGTTCTCAACGAGAACACACGATTAATGCCAATTTCGGCTCACAATCGAGGGTTTTGAAGATCCTTTCAAGTCCATTGTCCCTCCGCTCATTCTAGGTATTTTTCGGTCATTTTGCTTTCTTTCGTCTTTCGTTTTATTCTCAATCTTCATCTCCTTCTGATTTTTTCCTTTTTCTTTCTGTTTTTTCTATCGCCTCTGTGTGCATGCCATTTTTAAGCTATTTTTTTTAGTTAGCATGTTTTAGTTTATTTAATTCTGTTGTTTGATTTTGCTCAAATTTCTTTCTATTTTTGTTTTCTTTGGATACATGGCTTCAACAGTTTTCTATAACTCNTTAATTTTACTTGTTTGTTTGTAGTTTTAGTCTCAATTTACTTTCTTACTTTTTGTTTTCTTTTGGTAGTACATGGCTTCAACAGTTTTCTATAACTCCGTTGGCCCAGTTTCTTGATTGGTTTCTGTAGGTTTTGGAATTAAATTTGGGCTCTGTCAGTCAGAAGCCCAAAGAGGGGAAGTTCAATCCGGGTTTGCAAAGCCCAGGGTCTGTGGTTTGATTTGTTTGGGTCAGCTTGACCCATGTTTTGTTCATGAGGGTGATTAACAGAGTTTTAAAGGGTAGTTTAGGGAAAGGGATAGAGGGAATCTCTTTTTACTATCTAGGAAGCTGCTAGGAAGGTGGGGTTGGGGTTAAGTTTAACAAACATAATTAAAAATCAGGGTCTAAGTTGAAAAAATGAAAATTGGGGAAGGGGTGATTGTCAAATTGGAAAATTATTTCTGCTGCCCTAAATTTATCTATATAAGGGTTGTCTTCAGTATAATGAGGGAGATGGGGAAAAACCTGAAAAGTTAGAAACGGCTAAAAAGATCCTCACTGATAGAGCTTTTTGCAAATCACTGTTCCATTGCATTTGTCTGCATATTTCTTTGGATATTCTTTAAAGTTCAAGTGGATTATTCTTTTCTGGGCTCAAAGATGGTGGTGGCTGATTGAGAACTGTTATTAGCTTTTGTTTAGAAGTTACTGATACTCTAATCTCTCTGCTGAAAGTTTTTGCTGTTCGTTTCTCATTGTTCCAGGTATTTCTTTAAGCTTTGAATGGCAAATGAAGCTGTGAATGTGGCTTTTGTATGGAAAGTGTTGTTTCTGTTGAAGTTCAATAAAGATTGCTAGTTGTTTGAAGCTTGGTTTTCATCTTTTGCTCAAGTCATTTAGCTTCTTGTCCATTTCTCCTTCTACTACTTTCTTAAGTGTAATAGATCTGTAATAATAGATGCTCTAATAATTCATGCTTAAGTGTTAAAACTGTGTAAAATCTCAAAGTAGAACCATGGTAATTAGCTCGTTATTTTGTATTTCCTTAGCTGAATTGAGTTTAATTAGTCTCACACTCGAGGCTTGAGTACTCCTTTGAAGAGGGTTGAATGGTTTCTTCCCCAATTGTATGAGGAATTATGGAAATAGCCGGCAGTTTTCATTGAAGCTTATAATTTAGTATGCATTTAGTTCTAACGTTTTGGATTACTTGCTTGTTTGTTGATTCCATGAGTCAAGGTTTGTTAATTTTCACTCATTAGTTAACTGCTCCCTTAAATGGCCCAGAATTTTGGTTAAGTAGTGTTGAACTCACACATAAGTTGATGAGTGTATGAAAAATCATGAGGGTCAGAGGTAAATGTCTCAGCAAATTCCAATTTGATGTTCAAGCTTGCTGAAAAAACCTCAAATGGGTTTGACATGCGACCCAATTTCAGGAGGACCGCTCTCAAGATGAGATATCTTTTGAATCAATGTCAATTGTTGTGTTTCTTTGATATTTTCATTCAGCCTAATTCAATTTAGTTGGTGGTATGGTGAAGTCACTTTTGGGTAATCACAATCTGCGATTGGGCCTTGTGCGTGGCCCAATTAAATCATCTATGCGCCCTGCAGCTTCAATCTCGACTTTGGGCTTTTCCCTTGAGCCCAGGTTCCCTTTTAATTAAGTTGATTTGTTGTCTTTAGACTTATCGCGAGTCTGGAGCCTCTCCCCCCCCCCTTTTCAAATGTTAGGCCAATATGATATTCTGTTTAGGCTACTCATAGCGATGTACTGATTTTAACTTGGACAGAACTTAATTTGCCTTTGGTCGTTTAATTAAACGTGACTCTTTTAATTAAACTTGAGGCGTGCCATATTAAGCAAGCTATAATCTATGGTCCTCAAAAGATTAGTTGAAATATCCTTTGAAAAAATAGACTTGAGGTGTGCCATTTCAGTAAATAACTCATGGCCCTCGTATAATTGTTATTAATTTCTTAAAATCGGGGTGTGCCATCAATTAAAATTTCCATGGCCCTCGCAAGCTTTGTTATTAATTTGGACAATCGTAGTTTGCTTTAGGCCTGATTTAGATTAGTATTGCGATTATGTATACGTTCGTGTAACATAATTGCAAATTTAACTCTAGAAAAGACTCGAGGGATGCGTTCGCGCAACTTCAACCAAACTTCCTTAATAAATTAACAAAAGCGTTATTAATCATGGACACGTTCGCGTGACATGATTTTGCCGCGCCAAAAGAAAAGAGTATACGTACGCGTAACTCAATTCTTTAATTATGAATAAAATTCAAGTGATTTGAAAGCGGTAAAAAGATAAATGAACATAGGTCCTAAAAATGAGTAGTTAAGCAATTTAATCCAAGTAATAATCACTAAGCGACCGTGCTAGAACCACGGAATCTGAGAATGCCTAACACCTTCTCCCGGGTTAACAGAATTCCTTATCTAGAATTTCTGGTTCGCAGACTCTTTAAAAATAAAACTTCCTCAATTTGGGATTTAAAATTAACCGGTGACTTGGGACACCATAATTATTCCAAGTGGCGACTCTGATAAACTAAATAATCCCATCTCGAATAATGTCACTTTAATTGGAAAAACTCCCTTATATACCGCCCTCGGCGGGTGGTATAAAAAGGAGGTGTGACAGCTCTGGCGACTCTGCTGGGGTATATTGATTTTGGCCAAGAGTTAAGAAAGCAGCAACTCATATTCCCAAGGGCTCCCTCTGTGCACAAGTTCTTCGATCTTCTGAACATTAGTAAACAAATGAAGAAGGCCCACGTGAGCAAAGGATGTTGTTCTTTCTACTTCTTGTACTTCAGGTTCGGGCACTCAGCCGGGTTTGAAACACATGAAAAGGGGTTGAATAACAAACAAGACAAGAGCATATGGCAAATCATTCGTCGTTTTGCCTTCATTTCATGGCAATTTTAGGGAATCATGGTCTTTCGAAATGCGGTGGGCACAAATAGACACTTGTAATGGCCAGAATCGCAACAAATCCCTCGTTACCAAAAAAAGATCATCACACTTTGTCCATTTAGTGCTGGCAGGACATTTACGGGCGTCAACCTTGTGCCAAATAGGGGCTCAATTTTTCGAGGGTTGCAATATTCTTCTTCAAATGTGGATGAATCGACACCTTCGCCGATCATTCCTAAGTTCATGAGTATATGCTTTCAGACGGGTAACAAATTTCATCAAGAATTATGAGGAAAGGATGGAAGACTACGAAACGCCCAAGAAGGACTTGAAGCTTGGGTCTCCCAATTTAAGAAATCTGAGGAGCAAATCAATTGAATGGACCATAGAATTGGCTTCCGGGTAACAGAAGTCATATACATGACAGCTTCAAAAGGCTACTTGATGATGATGGGATTGAAGGAGTATCAACCATATGCACCACCAAAGAGTTCTGAGACAACTGGGAAGATATCAGGTGATACCCGAAGATGCAGATCTAAGTACCCAAGTCCATTTGTAATACACCCAAGAAGCAACGCTACCGAGGCTTTAGTTTCAACGGGATTGGAATTGTGTCGGTATCTAAAAAGTGACACCCAGGTACCAGACCCGGGGGCTTAGGGGGCGGAAGTTTGAATTTTTTCCGCAATTTATGCTGGCATGGTTGTGAAAGAAGGTTTTATCAGTGAAACAATGAGCCAGAGCCAAGAGCCCGAGCCGGAAGCCCGAGCCCGAGCCCGAGCCCGAGGAGGCCTGCCAAAAGACCCATGTTTAAGCTTTTGATGACAAAAAT